>NC_053026.1:350875893-351175893 GCF_003073215.2 Triticum urartu
TGCTAGTCAAGCCAATTTCTATCCCTCAGTGCTGTTCAACAAGGAGAAAATCTTCTACCATGAGCACATTCCTCACGTGGATATGGAATCTCTGCCGTGCTTCGCACCAGTCCTCAGTGTTCTTCACGATGCTAGACTGTTAAACTTTTGCTCTAACATATGTGATTGGAATGAAGAACTGAATCTTCAATTTTATGCAACGCTGCACATCACAGGAGATTCTCAAGATGTGAATTCATGGGTGCTGGACTGGATGTCTGAAAACACTCACTACACTGTACCAGCTTCTAAATTGCTTCGTGCCTTACCACTCAGTCCTCCCCTTGAAGAAACTCGTTGCATCTACAGTGAACCTGAGCTTACAAATCACTACATGCAGGTGCTGATGAAACCTTTGAAGCCAGGTCAGGCACCAAGAACCAAATTCCTCGTGAAGGAATTGCTTTATATTCCCAGAACTGTCTATCGTATTCTTACGAGGACAATGAGTCCTATCAAAGGCCATGACTCATCTGATGAGGAAATTGTTGGCATCATGAAGAATCTGGTATTCAACATCGTTCATGGCATTCCTGTCAATTATCACGATTTCTTCATGCGGACTCTGGCAAATGTTGCACTGTCTCCGTTTGAGCTGAAACCTTATGCACCTTGGATTATGAGATTCCTCAGGACAAGGTCTTCACTCAACTACAAAGCTGATTTTCAGAATCATCTCAGCTACTTGCCCCCAATTGAAGTCCTCAAACAGACCTATTCATCAGTTGATGGAAAGGGCAAGGCTCCAACTGTTATAGATGAAGGCATTTGTCCATTGGATGGTCAGTTTCGCAAAGCTGCCTCTTATTCCACCAATGATGACTCTGCCACACATGACTCTGCCAATGCACCCAAGTCTACTCCTCAAGCCACTGCTCCTCGTGTGATGACTGATCGTGAGCTTCTGCTTAGTCTTCACCAGAAGGTGGATCAAAATCATAAATGGGTTAAGCGTCAGTTTGGTTCATTTCTTCACAACATGACTGCTACACACAATGCAGTGAAGAAAAATCATTACTACCTCCATGAAGTCTTCGGTCGCACCTGGGCAATACTGTCACATATGTATGGTGAAGACGATCTGAAGAAAATGGGTCTCAAGGAAAATTTTGACTGGTCTGCACCTCCACCGAAGAAATTCAAGAAGGTCAAAGTTCCTTCTCTGGTGGCCAGCTCATTTTCTTCATCGCGCGACACTGATGAGAATGAAGACTTGGACGACACTGCGGCAGGCCCTACTACAACAAACGACCCCAACAACGCTGGCGCTCCTTCATCAACTTGATCTTCTTAAGGGGTGTTTAGTCCTCATATTCGATCCTTTTGGTCATTTGATGACAAAGGGGGGGAATTTTGAGTTAGTCTTCAAGCGGGTCTTTCTATATGGGCGTTTTTTGTTAAGTTACAACTCTCGTTCTTCTGAGACTTTATTGGATCGAGTTGTAAACTTAAACCCGATGGTGCTCTGATACTTTTGATATGTGTTTCTGCATGCTTATTCCTCATATATGCTAATGCACGCATGTTGAATTACATCAGTCACCATATTTCATCATGCATTTCAAATTCTTCATTGTGATATGTCAAATGCGTGTATGAATTACAAGATATAGGGGGAGATCTCCATGATTCAACTCTTCAAGTGTGCATTGCTTCAAAAGCAAATTCCTCACTATGCACATCTTTAGGGGGAGTTCTTCTATATCTTGCAATAAAATTACTCAATATCAGTATTTACACTTCATATGTTTATCCCCGTTGAAAACTTAACCTATATTGTCATCAATCACCAAAAAGGGGGAGATTGTAAGTGCATCTAGTGCCCCTTAGTGATTTTGGTGTATTGAAGACTTATAGGTTAAGGGACTAATGCGTTTGTGAGTGTACACAGGTCTATAAGTCTAGGAGGAGTTTGATATTTACAAAGAAAGTCGACCCCTAAAAATGAAGTTCTTCGACTGAAGACTTTGAATCTCTGAAGACTTTCTGAAGACTTTGAAAGTGAAGAAATTGGTGTGACTGTGAAGACTTGGTATTCATTCGAGGAACATGAAGCGTGAAGACTTTTGTTTTCGCAGTTTCATTTTCTCTTTCTTGAGTCATAGGAAACACCGTACTGTTAAAGGGGGTCGAGGAAATACTAAGGAAAAATTTCCATGTCATGCTCAACTCAAAATCCTACACCTACCAATCCCTTCGAGTGAAGCCATTGGAAATCTCATACAGTTCAGTCAATTTCTTCAGTGACAGAGACGAAGTTCTTCTCGTCTCTGAGGAATTTGTTCTGACTGAGGAGTTAGGAATTCGCCAGTGCAGATTGCCTACACAGTGAGGAACATGATAGCCCTGAGGATTTTGCTACTCAAAATTCCGACCATTGCTGTGCTATACGCCAGCTGTCCCAAAATATCTATCCACCTAACGGTCATATCATTGAAGGGCATTTATGTCTTATCATGTCGGGCTGCTCCCTAGGCTATAAATAGCCGCCCCCTACAACCACTAGCTGGTTGGCTGCTCCGAGAGAAACTGACACTTGTCATTTGAGAGCAACCCATCCTCCGAGGACTTTGAGCGAAAATCATCAAGTGAGGAAAAACCCAAACCCAAACACCTACAAACCCCAAGTGATTGAGCATCACTAAAGAGATTGATCATGCGTGGATCCGACGCTTGTTACCTTTGAAGACTGTGCTTCTTCCAGACGGTTAGGCGTCATGGTCTAGAGCATCCAAGAGGAATTGTGGATCGCCGAGTGACCAAGTTTGTGAAGGTTCGAAAGTCACATGAAGACTTACCACGAGTGATTGGACGAGGTCTGTGTGACCTTAGTTCAAGGAGAATACGGTGAGGACTTGGTGTCCTGAGCTGCGTGCTCAGGACTGGGTGTCCGGGACTGTGTGTCCTCGAGTTTAAATACTCAGCCGCTCCAACCAGACGTACAGCTGAGACAGCAATTGGAACTGGTCTACCAAATCATTGTCCTCACCAAACTTATTGGTTCTATTTCCTCAACTCTTTCATTTCCTCATAACTGTGTTGTGTGCTTGTTCATATCTGTGCTTGAAGACTTTGACTGAAGACTATCTCAATTTCCTCAGTTCAATTTCTTCAGTCTGTTTGTCTTCATCATGTGTTATCCTGTGCTTACGCTTCCTGTACTCTGTGCCTGTCTTCATTTCATCATGATGACTATGCTTGTGTTATGTTATGTTTACTTTTGAGTACTTCTTCCGCTGCTAGTAGTTCTTCGTTAAGAAATTTCCTCACCGGCAAATTCCTCAATGAAGAATTTCATAAAAATCGCCTATTCACCCCCCTCTAGTCGATATAACACACTTTCACGCCCACGTCCGATCAACCGCCACGCGTCAACCGAGGCCGCGGGCTTTGGGGGCCCGCGGCGCTTCGAGCATGATCCTTGGCTTCGCAGCGAAGCCAAGCCCGCGCGCACCTTGGGCCCGGGGGCTACTGTCGGTGTTCTGGGAATGGGGGTCCCCAGACTTGCCTGCCTGTGGCCCGCCGCGTGGCTAAGCCAGCAGGCCGTACGACCCTTCTTCACCAACAAAGCACCCAAGACCCTCGCGAGGGGCCAAGCCTCGCGAGGCGGACGATGCAAGACTTCCTCTGGAGTGGCCTAGCCAGGCAGGCTCACGGGGAGCGGAGGTATCAAGGTGAGGTGAACCTCACGAGGTTCTCGTGATGTGAGCCATGATGATCGATGCCAGGCGGGTGCCAGCGCGCACAGCGTCCTTGTTTCCTCTTTGGCGCAAAGTGGGCAAGTGCAGCCACGGAGTACCGAGGCCTCAGGCAAAGGTTTCCATTTCGGTGCAACAAGACCATGGACTGCATGACGGAGGTCACCGTGGAGCCCAGAACAGCGTCACCACCCGAACTTTGTGCAGGCGAAGACTACTTTTGTCAGGATAGCTTGTACTAGTTGTCCCCCTTCAAATTAGCCCGCCACTGTTGGCTCCCTTCGCGCTCGATATTTGGGAAGAGGACCAAGGCCTCTATAAATAGGACTAGCCACCACAGTAGAGCAGGACGATCGAATCTGGGCTTGGAGAGATCGAAGTTTGAGAGGACGATCCGATCTTAGCTAGAGACCACCCCCACACACACAAGCTCGCCGAGCACAAGAATGCCTCACCCTCGGGAGGCCGTTCTTCCCTTGTATTGTTCATCATCAGCCCAAGAGGCAATCCACCACCACCACACTGGAGTAGGGTATTACACCACAACGATGGTCCAAACCAGTATAAACCCCGTGTTCTTCTGTGTTCTGAGTTCGTCGAGTTCGTCCCCAAGACCCTAGCGAGCTAGGGCGTAGATCGGTTGGAGGGAAAGACTTCACGCGCACCCCAGTGTTCGAACCTTAAGGGTTTGCCGGGACCCCATACCCCGACAGATCTGATAAACTGTTAGCAGCCCGTACCAATGGGAATTTTCCACGTGTAAAATTCTCATTGGCCGGAGGAAACACGTGTCGGCTCAACGTTCGGACAGATGTCATCCACTCATTGGACAGGAGGTGCCTATGATATGTCGACACGTGGCACGGCCCAACAGAGGCCCATTCCGGTGAAAAGGTCGGCCCGTTGGACTTGGTCAAAAGGTAACGGGCCGGCCCACGGAAAGCCTGTTAACGGCCTGTTCATATATAGCCCATTTACGACCCGCTTACTACCGGCCCGTTACAGCCTATCGGAATTAAGCCTAGTAGCTTCATATGGGCCGTCCAATATGATTCCAGCCGTTGTAATTTCTGGCCCATGTATGGCCCATGATGTCTTTCGGCCCATATGAGGCCCTTTGTAACTCTCGGCCCATTAAAGGCCCGAGATGAAACTGGTCCATAATGAAGAGTGTATCGCTTTATACCCATTAACGACCCATTATTCCGTCAGCCGTTTCCAGCCCGTGTTAACTTTCGGCCTTCTAAGGGGCCATTTATTCTTGGGCTCATTTCTAGAATTCGGTTAGATACGGTCCGTTACTTGCCTATTCCGTTTGTGGGCCAAATACAACCCATGGTTACATTCGGCCTGTTTGTGGCCCGTTAACCCGTTGGGCTGTTTTCATAGCGTTGTCAAATACGTTCTCTTAACGGCCCATTATGGTCCACGAATAGTATGGCCCATGTTTGGCAAAATGATTATACGCCCCGTAGAAGGCCCATGGATCCTACGGACCGTAGAAAACCAATGGATCCTACGACCCGTAGAAGGCCCATGGATCATATGGCCCGTAGAAAATCCATGGATCCTACAGCCCATAAAAGGCCCATTGATCCTACGGCCCGTAGAAGGCCCATGGATCCTACGGCCCGCAGGAGGCCCATGGTTACAACAGTCCATGTGTTGCCATGATTATTGTGGCCTAGTTACCAAAACTAGGTTATTGTGGCCACTAAAAAAACGCGGAAAAAGAACTGCAGAGACTACAAGCAAACAACTAAACAAGACTATAAGGAAATAAATAAGCAAGCAACTAACGCTAGCCTATTACAGCTATTACACATATTACATCCACTGGGCATCAAAGTTCACCACCAGTGCAAATATAGGGAACAAAGCAGCATATTACATACACTGGTCGTCAAAATTTGCCACCAGTACAAATAAATGCAGCAGCAAAACAAGTCCATAACTGAAACAACTTCAGAAGAGCTCAAGAAACGTTATCCCGGGTATCCACCATGCTGGCAATAAGCTTAGCAAGCTTATTAGCTTTGTCCTGTTTGGCACTAAAATCCTCCAACGCTTGTTGTTGCACCAGAAAGTATGCATCTGAATGCTCCAGGGACTTCCGCAGTCCTTCTGCTTCTTGTCGCAGCACAGCTGATCGATGTCTTTCTGCTTGTAGTTGAGACTCAAGAAACCGAACTGATTCAGACAGTGAGTTTGAATAGCTTGTGCAAGCGGTAGTGGCTAGTAACTCAAACAGTAAACCAAGACAGGACTTTGGGGTTGCCTCACTGTCTTCAAGATAGTTTTCCTTAGCTATTTTATCAGCATTGTTGGAGACCAACAAGGATGTCTCACGATCCTGAACCTTATCTGCATTACTTCCTTTATCATTTCTTAATAAGGCACTCTTCCCCAATATTATGTCAGCATTCTAAAAGAAGAAACAAGCAGACACATAACAGGTTTAGCATGTACTAGTATATGAAACTCATTTCGGTGAACCAGTTCATTAGTAAGGTGGACAAGATTAAACTACCAAGTCTTCTATTGCCAATTAGTACATTATAAAAGCATCAAACAAACATATATCTATATCCTATGGTCACTGCATTGTGTTGCCAAATCAAAATAGAGACATGGTTCAAATCATATCAGTTCAAGAGAAAGTAGCACTGAAAGAATACAAAGCGTGGGAAACTAAATGGCACAACAAGATTACAGATGGGTACCACGGGTCTACATATACAACAACACTATTGTCCCTGTTATGATGCTAGTAATGTGCATGATATGAGAAGTCAACTATATACACAATTGAAATTGAAATCAACAAAGCTATTTATAAGAGCAAACCTGTTAAAGAAACATGCGTAAACATACATGTTGTGCCATGGAGTTTCCATTGGATAGTTCAATTTAAAAATAAGTTTGTATGAGTAAATAGAGTGATACAAGAGCAAAGCAGTATGCACGATAGCAATGGTATCTTAAGTAAGAACAGTTGTTCTTCAGGTTTAAGCACTTGTTCTACATGAATAGAGTACAGTAAGACACAAGCATATAGTACTTAAAATAAAATGAGCTCATAGACCTTACCACACTCTTTGTTTGGGGCCAGTAAAGAACAAGGCGTTCCCAGTCATCGTCCAGTAAATGTGTCTCAGGAGAACGTAAGGGAATTTGATGAGTTTCTTTGCCAATGAAGTACGTTTTCTTCAGGTAATTCCGATACTGCCACCAAGCATTCTTGAAGATAGCAGAGGTATTAGCACAGGTTACCTCATCCTGAGTTTCCAAATCGGTCCTTCTCTATAGAGAAAAATGGGAAAATTTGATGTATTATAACCATCATCGAGGTAGAATGTATGGGACAAAGCAAAGTAATTGCCATGAATAACATTACTTACACATAACTCCTGGACAAACACCTGCAACTGGCATTTTCCTTCATCTTCAGTATATTATTTCCATGATGGAAGATACACACATAGGATTTAACAACATCAAATGCGATAGATGCTAAACTATGAATGGCTGGTTGTGCTTCCTCCACAGGAATAGGTGTACTAACTGGTGGAGTTGGAGTTCGCCGTGGTAGTACCGGCGCTTTGGGCACTGGAGCTGCCTTACTAACTGCTCTTGTTTTGGAGCTCTGTGATGGAGATGGTGTTGTGTCAATGGGAACTGGGTTACTATCTGCTGGGGTTGGGGTTAGATTGGGTGAAGCTGGTTCTCTGTCCATCGCAGTAGAGGTAAAATCTGCGAGAGTCTGGGTTATGTATGGTAGGGCTGGTTCTCGTGCATGTACAACCGGGGTGCTATCTCCACCAAGAGGTAGCACTGTTTTATTTGAAGACCGTGTTTTTACTCCGCTAGATACTACCATCACCCGCTCCAATTCAAATGGCTGATAAACAGGAAACAAAATTGAATGTACAGACATTGTATGAGAGAAAGATGCAATAGATAGTGTGGAAAAAGAGGGCATTAAATAATTGACATGTATATTGTTTAAATGGATAGCATGACATAATTTCACATATATTTCACATATATGATGTCTATCTAAAGTTCTAAACCGGATAGCATAGCATAACATAATTCAAAGATATGATGACTAACTAAATAGGATCGCATGACATAATTCACACACATATTATCTAAGTAACCAGGATCGCACGATTTAATTCGCATATGTGATTTATATGCTAAGCGGAGGGTATTCGCATATATGATGTCTGAACTAAGAACATGGTGTTGAATATTGTGTATATGATGTCTAAACTATGCAATGCAAGACACCATATGCATGATATGAGCAATAGAAGCGTGCCAAGTTAGAGCATACACCTTGGCGGGGGAATAGGACTGGTCATCTGTCTCTGAATCCATCTCTGGGGAGCTATCGGGACCTAGCAAGAGATCTGCTTCGACAGGTAGCATTGTTTGCTCTGAAGGCCTTGTTTTCACTCTAGATTTTTCCATCACCCACTCAAATGGCTGATTCACAGGAAAAGTAGTTTAATGTACAAACATTGTCGACAAATGGAAATGTAATGAAGAAAAGGATGGGCTAGATATCATTCAAATATATGATGCCTGGTTAAATAGGATGGCATTGCACATTTCACATATATTATGGCTGGTTAAAAGACATGAGACTGCATAATTCCCATATATGATATTGAAATTAAACAGGTGGCATTACAGAACATGTCTAAACTAAGCAGATGACATATATGATGTCAAAAGTAGGCACTGCAAGGCAACATATGCATGATATGACTAACATCATCATGCCAAGTTAGAGCAAACACCTTGGTGGGTAAATAGGAGTGGTCAGCTGCGTCTGAATCCGCCTCAGAACAAATATCTTCCTCTGGATTACAATCTGGAGAGGGGGAGGGTTTGCCATTGAATCCACCATAGAGCGATGCCTACATGACATTGTATTGCCGCGCAAAACTCATCTCTTTTTCTCTATATGTTCAGCATGACTGTGTACAATATCTGACATGCATACAAAAAAATAGTGAGATTATGTAAGGAGAGCATGCAGAAATCTAGAGTAATTGTAACAACCAGTGAATGGATCCAAAAATAATGATAGCGGTCTGATGATTGCTTTAATTTAATAAAAAACAGATGATGATTGCTTTACTATTTGTTTCCCACCCAAGATGAACAACATAGGCATACCCTAGGTGAACCAGATATTAGACAAAGATACTATTCATTGTTGCCTCGATATGTGCCCCACAACTAATTTAGAACTCAAGTTTGAACATCAATTTGGACTTGACTTGGAGTCTAAGAGGTGAACATGACAGTAAAGTAGCAGGTAATATTAAGCAATGCATAACATAAGCAGAAACAAAAAGTGCGACCTCTCTTGTGGACCCGTGTACTCCTCAGGTTCATCTGCTGAGTCGATGATGGTGATGCCGTTGTGGTGGGTGCCGGCGGTAGGGAATGAGATCTGAGGCGGCGAAAGATGGTCAGGAGTCGTGATGTCTGGTTTGGTGGATGCTTCTGTCGATAGAGCACCTCAGGTGAGGTGGACGACGTCGCGGCAGGAGCGGGACAAACCACACAAAGTTTTCTTCGACACCTACCTGTAACTGAAGTAATTCTGTAAGGGCTCATTTGGCTTGCATGATTCTAAAAACGCAGGGATAGGAGGAAAAACACCGGAATAGGATAGGAATGCACATGGGAAATAGAGCATTTGTGAACATAAGATTTCTATCAACTTGGGTGTTTGGTTCACAGGAAAAGGAGGAGCAGAGGAATGCAAAGAAACACAGCCAAAATAAAGTGAAACCATATGAAAGCATGTACAGTTAGAATGTTATTCTGCCACTAATGCACTTGGTCTTGTTTTCATGCATAGGATTTTGAAAAGTAGGTCCAGGTGGATGTTTTGCTCCATTCCTTTCAACAAAATGCATGAATAATTGAATAGTAGAGTGCCATAGGAAAATTTCCTATTGCTATGTTTTTTGTTGAACCACAGTAGCCCTAATGGATCGACATGAATGTAGAGTAATAAGTGATGCGATAAGTGTACAACCTCTTTGCCATAGCCGTGTCAACCTCAGCATCATTTGGTTGGTCGCTGAAGAAGTTGAGGCCGAGGTGGCTGTCGGAGGTGTGGAGGAAGATCTAAGGAATCTATAGACGGTGTCCAAGGCACTTCTCTGTTGTGATGGATCGTTCCGTCCTTGGAGCAGCTCTGGTGAGACGTAAGACGTCAAGGCTGAAGCAGCACAAGACAGACAACATTAATATCAAGTGGGATTCTAATAGCATCTCCAATAGATGACGTAAAATGCATTACCAAAAAGTGATAAATGTAAAATTTACATCACCAAAAACCACTTGACTACAACAGATGAAGTAAAAACTGTTGACTATGAACTTAACTGTCGAAACTAAAATTTGCTGTGGAATCTGAATGTTACTGTCGAAACTGAACGCAATGGTAGCAAAGAGGCACTTCACATGGGATAGTTTAGGGAGGGCCTACAGTTCATCTTCAACCTGCACCCCCCTGAGCCGCCAGCCACCACCGGCCGAACCCCTCGCCGCCTCGCCACCCCGAAACAATTCCCCACCGTCGGTCTGCAACGGCCCTGGCCAGCCCTCTAGCCCCCATCCCCCCCCCCCGCGCACGTCAAGATTTTTCTCCGGTGATCCCCACGCCACCGCCCCACCACCGCGCCCCCACCGCCGGCGAGCAGCACCCCACCAAGAACCCTAAGATAGATAGTGGGGTACCTCTCCGGCGAGCCCCCTCCCCGCTGCGGGTGGTTCTTCCTTAACTCCGGCGAGACCCACCACCCCCTGAAAATTGACTGACCCAAAAGTCGATTCAGTGGACTAAAGTGTAGCTAAATCGGAACAGAGCAGCAGCATGAGCGAGGGTGATAGCAGCAACACGAGTGAGCGAGAGCCGGGGCAGCAGCAGCGCAAGCAAGCAAGCGAGAGCCGGAGCAGCAGCAGCAGCAGCGCGAGCGAGCAAGAGCCCGGGCAGCAGCAGCGCGAGTGAGCGAGCGAGAGCCGGAGCAGCAGCAGCAGCGCGAGCGACCGAGCGACAGCCGGAGCGGCAGCAGCAGATCCGGCTGGTATGGACACCGCCGCCGAAGGGGCCTCACACTAGGGAGAGCCGTCGCGGAGATGTCGCCCGCAGCGCCGGCTTCGAGGTAGCTGCTCCATGGGGGTGCGGGATGGAGCACCATCGGCATCGGGAGGTCGAGTTAAGGAGAAGGTGTGATGCGATGAGTGTGCAACCTCTTTGGTGGCGCCGAGTAGGCCTCGGCTTCGTCCGAGGAGTCGGTGAGGATGTTGCGGTTCCGGTGGAGCAGGTTAAGGCAGCGCTGTGGGGATGGAGCAGCCGCGATAGACGAGGCAATCGTCGGAGCAGCTCCTTGCAGGTGGAGGACGGGGCGGCTAACCGGCGGGACGACGAGATGGACGACGGATCCTCATCCGGGGAGGTGGATGAGGGACGTCGAGCTGTTGCAGTGGACGATGTTGTCGGGGAAGAGGCTCCGGCTGGGCAGAGGTGAGGTGGCGGACGGAGGAGAGTGGGGTTTCACGGCTGGAGCGGAGAGGTTATGGCGGCCTAGGATTTTGAATGGTGAAAACGAGGTGATGGGAGGGGGGACCATGACTAAGGGACGCGCTTGTCTAAAATGTAGGGTGTGTTACAAAAGTACCCCCACCGAATTGAACTAGCGGCCCTTTCAGCTCAGGGTTAGAAGGGGGATTTCGCGTGTCGGGATTTGGCAGCTGGAGGGAGTTTTCGCACGCGTTGTAATTTCAGGATCACAAGGCACGGGTTGTGAAGGCGCCAGTTTTGGGAGCACGATATGAGAATTTTTGGGATATAACAAGGCATGGGTTAAATTTTAGGGACAAGCCTAACGTGTAATATTGTACTTGTACGTACCAAATCAATTCGCACTTTCCTCAACGAAAAAAACAAAAAAAAATAAAACTATTCACACCACACAAAGAGAGAGTATGAATCCATGTTATGTCCAATTAAATTTTTTCGCTGGCTGTATAATGCATGTAACCTACTCATACCAACATTTTAGTGCATTCCAAATGTTTATACTACCGTTGCAATTCGAATTGAATTTGAATTGTTTCTCTATTTCAATACACATCTACAATCATGATTGTTGCCAACTTCAACCATCATTCGTGTATTACCTTAACAACACACCACATGATTACTATAGAGATAGATATGAACTATGTGTACTACATGAACTCGAATTCAATCTTTTGAATACACTTGATGTTGATTCCAAATAATAGTACATTTGATGTACTAACTATATATTCATAATCTAAACCATGTTCCATACGTACACCGTGTTTATCACACAAAGTATAGTGCCCCGCCCCCTACATTATGACAAGTATTTAGCCCTAAGCTGCAAAAGCCACACATTAGCCCAAATTATAATCAATGTTCTATATATTATATGTAGTACTAGCAAGATGCCCATGCGTTCCACGGAACATCAGCATGATCAAGGGGAGGCCTTATTTGCAAATATGGATAGGGGTGTGGGTACTTTTTTTTTCAAAATTGCCATAGTTTCCTTCCTATCTGTCAGATATAAATCGGACGGCCTATATTGCAGGATGGCAGGCACACCATCATCGACAACTCTGTTTTTTGTAAGAGTAGAGATAAAATATATTATATGTAGTATAACATGTTCATAACCACACCATGTGCATCACCGTTATATGTATTCACGCATGCGTCGGTTTAAAACACTATGATAAATTCTTCAAATATCTAAATTCGCTTTTTATAATGAATTATGATCTCTATTCGTCTTTCACACTCATATTCGTCTTTTACACTCATACAATCCTCTTATCTTTGTAGCTAGCGCTAACTTTCTCTCGTGCATGCACACGGCCGCATCCCTCTCACCCTCTCTCAGCATTCTCTAGCTCCATCGCCCAAATTCGTCTTTTCACTTTAGGTCGTTCACCCACGGTGTGTGTAGGCCCCCCAGCTCCTTCTTTATGGCACACATCGATCGTTATGCCTCTCTAGCTAGGTGTGCGTACCACAAACACAAGCTTCCCCTCTTCTCTTCTCACCGTCCATGTCTCACTCCCACCACTCTTTTCATCGATCTCATACTCGCACACTCCTTCCCCCTCGATATAGTATGCCTCTCGCACCACCTCTTAGATGCATCCCTCTCTCTCTATCCTTCTCCCCTGGCCTTGTTTCCTTCTAACACATACATTCTTGTATACTGATCGATCTCCCTACATATACCTAGGTCGACTTTAACTATTTTCCCCCCACCCATCGATCGACGTACCTCACAAGTTATGTCTCTCCTTTCTCTGAAAAAGGATGATTGATCTTCCTATGTAGTTATGTCTGCTTACCACAACCATATCAATCCCCCTCATCATTTGTGCATGCCTCCTGACCCGTCTCTCAAACGCACGCGCACAGACAGGCAGCCATCACCTCTCTTATTGATATTGCAGGCGTGCCCTCCGTTTGTCTAGCAAGCCTCTCCCACCATTTGTTAGAAGCAACTCCACTACCACCCCCTACAACACTCTAGCTCTGTCTCTCTCCCAACCTTATTCCTCTCCTACACATATGCATGGATGCCGATCAATCTCCCTTAATACATAAGGTAGGCCTCTCTCCTCCTCCACACATATACCAGCCATTATACCTCTATAGTTAATAAGGCCCCCCCCACCACCACCACACACCGATAGTCGAGCGATGTAGGTAGGTATCCATGCCACAGAGACAAACTGCACCTGTCCCCTCTCACGTTCCAGTAGGCTAGCCACCCTATATCTTTGAAGTGGGCACACACAAATTCGATGGCAGTCTTTCTCGATCGCGCACACACACACATCATCCCTCTCTTCGATTCTATGGATACCTCAAGCCGATGATACCTCCATTCTCTTCTCGTGATCGCCCCCTCTATATATATGATATATCCAGGACTCTATTTTCACACACATTGCATATGTTACATTTTTTGATTGACAACCCCAAAAAAAACACTCACGAACCCACACACTATATCTCTCTACGTTTGTATCTCTCTCACACAACCCCACGTAGGTGGTGTATGTACACGAAGAGAATAGGTGCACATACTCACGCTTCGTGCCCAGCCACACCCATGTGGGTACACGGTGGATCTCATTTCTGTACAAGATGGCAGCCCATGTGCTAATTTGAACGCGTGTAGCGGTTGTTTACCTACGGAGGTCGTGTACCACGCGTGCACGTAACAAAGTTCGACTTGATGCATTGGCGTGTTATTCTTAAATAAAGTTATATCGCTCAATGGCACGTGCACAGAATATAAAACGATTTTTATGGAGAAAAGGTAGTCCGCTCCACTATATACAATGGAGCTTGCCTGCCTGGGTTTGTGTCTCTTTAGAGTATCTCACACAAGGCGGTGGTGGCCTCTCTCTCTCACCATTGGTCACTGATCCGGCCGCATCCCGTCCGCCAGCGGAAAGGGAGGATGTGCATCGTTTCTCCGTTCGACGGCGCCGAGGCAACACGTCCCGATCTGCGGTACTCGCTGTTCTCTCTGACCAAGCTCCAGCGCGGTAGGGCCTACGCCACCTGCTCGCTGCTACAGTATGGGAAGATCCCACCCGCCGCCGCTCACCTAGTTACATCCCAACGACCCCCAGGTATCCCCTCCGGCCTTGCTCCACTGCCCGTCTTCCCACGTCGCTGCATGTGGATCTAACATAGTTCTTTGCCCAAAACGTAGCTCGTCCGGCGTACTTTCCATATTGCAATCTCGTCCTCACACCGTTTTAGACAAACTCAACCGGGTTGTTATCTTCCCTTAGGACATGGAATATGCTTCTTTTTTGTCGTTGCATGTGTCATCAATTGTTATTGGCCAGCAATTGTTTCCTCTCTACCTCTATTTTGCAAACAGAGCTATCCATTTCACCTTGTTGCCATTGCAACCTTTTGGTGAACTGCACAAATCACTTTTTTCTTAAGATTGTTTTGTGCAGTTGTACTAAAATGTCACACGGGCAACGTCTACATTTCAGTGCGACTACACAAAGGGAGATTGGTTTTTCTCTATCCTCCTCATCCAACTCCGAGCCTAATCTTCTCCAACTATTTTCTTAATCTTCTCCAACTAGTTAGTCTTAAGAGAGACTGCAAAGGTCACTGACTTCTATTTGTGTGTTTATTGTTTCATCAGCAGTTCTCTATTATCGTAATCACACTTAATATCTTTGGAACAGGGACGCTCGGCTCTATTTTAGTGGAACTGCACAAAATGATCGGAATGTTGCATGCTCCAGACAGCTACTTTTTTCCCAACATGCCTTGATGATTTAGACAGAGCTGGGGGCGTTGCTGCCAATGAAAGCATGGATCAATTTTAATTTAACACCTTCTCACAACTTTGTCTTCAGTTGTGATGTAAATATTAGCTCTGATCTGCTAATCGTTGAGATGCATTAGCAAGGAAGTTAGTTTTTTATTGTTTCCGAAAGAGCATCGAGGGCAAGACACACGAAATAAAAGCTAAAAGCTCAGAGCATTGTACAATTTTATGTCGCTGGAAAATGATTTGTATAGTATGTCAATTATGTAAACAAATGCTGGAATCTAGATAGCGTTGCCATAAGCCTCTTCAGCATCCGGGTCCATCTGCCATGCACAAAATTATACTTCCTCTGTTCCTAAATATTTGTCTTTTTACAAATTTCAAATGGACATATTTTAGAGTGTAGATTCACTCAATTTGCTGCATATGTAGTCACTCGTTGAAATCTCAAGAAAGACAAATACTCCATAGTATATTTAAGAACGGATGGAGTAGTGCACAACCGCATGGGAGACTCAGCCCGGTTGTTGTGCCGCACTAATAGTGAGCAGTAATGAGCAGTCAAATCATAAGCCCCACCTTTCCCACTGTAAGTTGCTCGGAAGAAGCAACCATCAATACGCTCTAAAGTCTCTCTAGTGGTTGAAATGCATGGAGAGAAATGCATCAGAATGAAGCGCACCCTGTAAACTGTGACGGTGGGAGGAGTAGTATGAGGCCCTATTTGGATCACTGTTTCTCTTTTGAATACACTTGTAAAAAATACACACCTGCGCCCGTCGTTTCAATTCTGGCTGGAATTTGCACAACGGCCAGTAACTTACAGGTGTAAATTATACGCCTCCGTATTGAAATGCAACCATTCCAAGCATGGCCTGAAGGTGCAAAACCAAGTATGCGTATGGCCAGTCGGTCAATGCACTTCCTCTTGGCATATCACTGACATGTGGGACCGGAGTGTGAGCAAACCGATCCCAGGCAAAATGGCCAACCCGCCGTTCCTTGAGAGATACGAGGAGCGAGAACACACAGACGGGCTCGCATGGAGCCCAAGATATATTCGAGCATGGTTGATCGATATCATCATTACATGTCCGATGTTTTTTAACACTACCATTGGGTTGCCGTTTTCCACCCTTCTCCCAAATAAATGTGTACTTTATCAGAGAATAAAATAAAATAAGAGTACAGACGCTCCACCATGTGGTTCTAGTAGTAGTACAACTCGTACAACTATAAACCTTGTGCTTGGCTCTTCGCCTCTTCGTGAAGTCGAACAATGATGGTACTCCGCATGTTGGGTACTACAGTGTATGCCTGTGGCAATCTGACACCGAATGAACGGTTGCATGTCCATCGCCTGGGCGAGGGTAGGTTGCATTAGTCAAAAGGCGTAAGCGAGCTTCACCTTGTCCTGCAAGCTTCTCCTCGTTCTGTGAGTTGACGGGACACACAAAAAAGTAGTGCTAGTCCATACTCCCTCCTTTCCGGTTAATATGGCTTAATCTTTTTGTGGGTAAATGAGAGAGCCTTATTCATATATAAGCATTCTTAGGACGATCAGCCAAGAGACTGGTCACTAGGAAGCAAGATACCTCGCAAAAAAAAGAAGGAAGCACTACAAAAAAATACACTTCTGCGATGATCCGTGTTTGTTAGATTTCGGGTTCCGGCAGACCCTTGAGGTTCGAACACTGGGGTGCGCGCGGAGATTGCGCCTCCTACCTTCCTGCACCCCTCCGCCACGCTAGGATCAAAGCTATGAAAAGAACAACACAAGGGACACAGGGTTTATACTGGTTCGGGCCACCGTTGTGGTGTAATACCCTACTCCAGTGTGTGGTGTGGTGGATTGCCTCTTGGGCTGATGATGATGGACAGTACAAGGAAGAACAGCCTCGCGAGGGTCTGTTCTTGGCTGGGGCGATGAACTGCTGGGAGGAGTTCATCCACCTTTCTCTATCTCTCTCTCTCCTTACCACCTCTCTACTTGTCGAGCCCTTAGAGGAGACTGAGCCGAACCCCTTGCTACGTGGGTGGCCGGTCCTATTTATAGTGGCCCTGGTCCTCTCCCCAAATATTGAGCGGGAAGGGAGCCAACAATGGCGGGCTAATTTGAAGGGGGACAGCAAGTATCAACTATCCTGACAAAAGTAGTCTTCGCCTGCGCAAAGCTCTGGTGATGACGCCGTCTTGGGCCCCATGGTGACCTCCTGGTCTTGGTCTCGTTGCACCGAAATGGCAACCTTTGCCTGATGCCTCAGTACTCCGCGGCTGCGCTTGCCCCCTTTGCACCAAAGAGGAAAGGAGGACGCTGCGCGGGCTGGCACCCGCCTGGCGCCCTGAGTCATCATGGCTTGCGTCACGGGCACCTCGCGAGGTACCCCGCCTTGATCTCTCCGCCTCCTCGTGAGCCAGCCTGACGAGGTCGTGCCTGAGGAAACTCTGTGTCGTCCGCCCCGCGAGGCTTGGCCCCTCGCGAGGGTCTTGAGTTTGTGTTGGTGAAGACGGGCCGTGCTGGGCCCCCCTTTGAGCCACGCCGCAGGCCGCAGGCAGGCAAGTCTGGGGACCCCCGTTCCCAGAATGCCGACAGTAGCCCCCGGGCCCAAGGCGCGCCCGGACTTGGCCGTGCAGGGAGGCGGAAGGGCAAGAGCGAAGCGCCGTGGGCCCTAACAGCCTGCGGCCTTAAGCGCCGCACGGCAGTTGATTGGACGTGGGCGGCACTGTTCCCCCACGCCCTCCTTAGCTTGCGCCTTGCTAGGCGGACCCATAGTCGTACACAGCCGTTCCCCTTTTATCGCTCGAGCGCTTCCTGTCCTTCCTCCGCTCGAACCCTGGTTTCTGTTTTCAATTCAATCTCAAATCCTTCCCCCCTTTTCCTATCGCCATGGCCCCGACGAAGAAGGGAAGAGGGAAGAATCCCGTGTCTCCGCCTCGCCCGCTGCCGTTGGCGGCCCCCGCCGAGCGTTTGGGTAAGGTCAGCTTGGCTCTGGCCACCATCTTCAATGAATGCGGGAGAACGACGGCCTGGCCTGCGCCCCACTTCTCCATCGGCAGGATAGTTACCGAGGTCCCATATTTCGCCGACGCCCTGTGGGCAGGTCTGGTTCCCCCCTTTTCTGATTTCTTCAATGTCGTGCTCTCCCACTATCAGATCCACATGCTGCATCTGAGTCCTGAATCCATCACCCTCCTTTCAGTCTTCGCCTTCATCTGCGAAGCCATGGTGGGCATCCCTCCTTCGGTTGCCTTGCTGCGCAACTTCTTCTCGCTGCATCTTGTCGACCCTACCCAATGCTGGGCATGCGTAAGCTTCGTTGCCGCGCCAGAGACTGCCGCCTCTGGGATTGACTTCAAGCTCCCCCTGCCCGTGGTTGGGTTCCGCGAGTGGTGGTTGTATGTGGACGCAGGGGTGCCCAGCCCCTGCTAACGGAGCCGACCTCGCCTGCTGTCCCCAATTCTGGCTGGGGCCAGGTGGCGCTTGAGAGCCCCCGGCTCGTCTTCGTCTGGCGCCGCTTCGCGCTCTTAAGGTCGCTTGGCGTGACAGCGCCCAAGGTGGTGAAGGAGTTCCTGCTATGCCGTGTTGCTCCTCTTCAACGCCACTCTCGCCGGATGTGGGCCTTCCGTGGGCGCGAGGATAGTATGAGGCTCCAGGAAGAGGACCTGGCTCCCGAGGTGCTGAAGACGGCGCTCTTGACCCTGGCTGGGGACCCCAACCCCGGCAGCGTCCGTCAGGGAGGGGCCTTGCTGTACCTCTGCCAGAGCAGGGCCGACTTTGTGAAGAAGATGCCTGCCTTTGATGAGTGGGGTCTGCGCCCCGCCGGCCTTCAGGGGTCTCGCGAGAATCCGGTGGTGGTGACTGCCCTTCCAGTCGGCCAAGGCGACTCGGCCTCGAGTGGCGGAGCAGGGAGGTACGAGGCGCCAGAGGCCGAGGGGGCTCCCGGCGTGGTGACGGCACCGGGCGAGGCTCATGAGGAAGCAGTTATCGGGGCCCGTACCGCTGAGGCTGAGGGTGACAAACAGCTGCCCTCTGCGCCTGCGACTGGGGCCCCTGAGGCTCCAGCTGCTCCTCTTGGGGAGGCGATTGGCGGCGCACATCAGGCAGGCGCCCCTGACGCTGATCGTCTCGACGCTCCATCTTCGTCGCGGGTCGATCCCTGCGCCCGACTCTTAGGCCGCTTTCGCGTGGACTTTGGGGCTCTTCGGAAGAGAAGGGAGGCCCTGGGCGACGGTTACCCTTATCACCTGCTGAAGTGCAGAAAGTACTTCGCCACTGATGAGTAAGCCTTCTCCTTTCCCTGCTCCTGATCCTTCCATTGCTCTTATTGACCCTTGCTCCGTAGGCCCCTTCCAGCCGAGCTTGCTGAGACGGCTGAGGAGCCGTCCCCTTTGGCTTTGCCCCCTCCACCGTCCTCGAGTGCCCCAAGCAGCGGAGCCCTTGTGGCGAGGGCGATTGAAGAGGCGAACCATCCCGAGGCGTATCGTTGCCCCGCGCACCTCGCGATCCTCCTTCGCGAGCCTTCCCGTGGCATAGCCAACCTGCCATGGGCTTCTCGCCTGGTCATGGACTGCGATTGGCTGAGGCGCTTCCTGCGCTCTTCTCCTGAGGTCGGGCTGGCCCCAGGCCAGGCTTCTGACGCGGCGTTCCCGGCCGTCACGAGGGTGCCAGCCCCCAGCCCCCAGCCCGGAGGGGGAGCGCTGACCTGCAGCCCCCGGCGCTTGCTTGGGGCAGATGATGGTGTGGAAGACGTGCTTGAGCGCGCTCGGGAGCGTCGCGCTCTCCGCCAAGGATTCCTTCGAAGGGCGACTGACGCAGTGAGCCTGCTTGGTGAGGAGCTTGCTGATGAAGACGCGCGCCTTGAGGCCGAGGGCCTGCGCCTGGCTGCAGAGAGGCGCGAGCTAGAGGGCGCCATCGCCCTTGCGCGCCGTCAGCGCGACCTTGATGAAGCAGAGGCCAAGGCGTTGTTGGTGGCCTCTCGGGAGGCCCAGTCTCGGGCTGCTGAGGATGCTCGGGAGGCTGACCAGCGGCGAACGGCTGCAGAGGAGCGGGCTCGGGAGCTCCTGGCCTGGTGCCACTCGCTGGAGGAGCAGGTGGAGCTGCGCGAGGCAGCCCTCGCGTCGATGAGGGTGGCCTCCGGCGACTCGGCGGAGCTCCAGAAGCATGAGGAGGCGCTGACGCTGGAAGCCGCTGAACGTACCCGCGAGTACGAGTGTCTGGAGACAAGGGAGCGCTTGGTGACGCAGGCGGAGGACGATGTCGCTCCACAGGAAGCCCGTGTCCTGGAGGAGGTCGGACGTCGGGTGGCGATGGCGCATTTGAACCTCGAGCACGAGTTCGAGGAGAAGCTGGGGTTGATCCGGGCCGAAGCCGAAGGCAGGACTGCTGCCCTGAGGGCCAAGCTGGAGGAGGTGACGCGGCGGGCCGATGCTTCCCGGGCCGCCCTTGAGGTGGCGCAAGGTGGGCTAACCACCTCCCAGGCTGAGGTGCTCCTCCTTCGCCAGCGGGTGGAGGAGGCTGAGGCCGTCGCGCGCTAGAACGCGGACGAGATACGTCAGCGGGGGCTCCTGGAGCATGAGCACGGCCCCATGCTGACCACGCTCCGGGAGAGGGCCAACATGGCCTTGGGCAACATCTGCGAGGAGACCGTCGGCGAGCCGCACGCGGTTAACTACGCGGGCAATCTTCAATTCTTTACTGACGTGGTGACGCAGCTGGAGGCGCGGTCGATCAGGGCTGACAGGTTGGTGGAGGAGAGGAGCCGCGCCCTGCTCAGTCGCGCCTTTTCTCGTGTCTTCAGCCATCTCCGGAGCATGGAACCCCACTTCGATTTCGACACCGCCATCGCCCCAGTCCCCCAGGCCGTCCGAGGTGAGCTGGCGCACTGGGTGGAAGACCATGTGGAGGCTCTTATCAGGACCTTCGCCTCGGACAACGATGACGTGATCGTGGCGGCCGACGAGGGCGGCGTGACGGGCGGCCCTGACGCCGCTGGTGGCAACGCGGGCAGCGGTGGCGAGTTCAGCGATGCTAGCAACGGCCCCGATGGCGCTCCTGAGGACGCATTAGGAGATTCATCCGACTGATTGTGCATCGTTCCTGCTTACCCTGTATGAATAGAACTCAGGTTTTGGCCTGATAGCTGTGAGAGCATTTTGGAGGGGGAGCCCCTCATGTAAAACTTGTGTTTATCGTATCAGTAGGAGCTACATTGCACATGCGCCCGCGCCAAGTGGTTGGCTTAAGCGACGCGCTGGTCGGCTAATTTACCTTTGTCCCGTGCTGGCCCTGGGGCAGCCCGCAGGAGGCTGTGGAGCCCGGAGTGTTTCCTGATTGAACCCGTTGGACCTACAGTAAGACGCCCTCCTGAGAGGACGCGGCGGAGGCAGTCTGGGCTGCACGCAAGCTAGGCCTGACCCGGCTCATGAGGGGCTCACGAGGGGAGGCAGCTGAGGCGAAGCAGTGACCGAAACGCGAGAAATTGCTCGAACAAGACTAAGCACCCCTTCCTCGAACACACACAAATCTCAAATTCGAATCCAACTTGAATCCAGCGGGGGAAAGCAGCAACCAAAGGGAAGAGCAACAAAAGCAAACAAAAGGCCGCGTCCGGCACCTAGTCTAGTCTTGGACGTCTTCTCACCAGCGCGGAGCTAAGTGCTGCCACTGGGCGTGGGAGGGAGCCCCAGGGCCTGAGGCCGGCACCCCTGAGACTCCGGGGCGTGTACAACCCCACTCATTATTACGTGAGAGTGTCACAGGGCGGCGAGCTTCACAGGCACTGGGCCTTCTTCACAGGTACTGACCTTGCTTCATATCGCCAGATGAGGGCCCCGCCTTGCACCACACTCTAGTGCCATCACCAACGACTGGAAACCAGGACGCCGCCCGATGGAGTAGAGCGGTCGCCAGCGGTTCCCCCGACGACCACGGGTCCTCCGCCGGGGGCAGGCCCTGGGGCACCTCCCCAGCGGAGGGCCTACCTCCTGAGAATGCCTTGCTCCGAACACCGCGGTGGCGATGTCGGATCCCTGCCTCTCTCCTGCAGCTCCCTGCGCCCTCCTCCCGAGGGGTAGGAGACTGCGGGAGCGAGGCAGCTGCTCGCTGCGGCGACCTGCACCTCTTGTGATGCATGGTTAGCGTATACCTGCTCCTGAAGAATTAGCGGTACCCGATAATCGTTGCCTCTAGCGTGGTCAGTGGGACCGTCCCGGGGCTCCTGGAAAGGCTCAGCTTCTAGTGCCTCGTCCCCCCAGCTTGGGCTGAGGAGCGAGCCTTGTCCGTTCTCGTGAGGGTGTCCTTGGTCCATCATGAGGGGCACGTATTCCTCCGGCGCCGTCATCCCGAATGCCACGCCGTAATGCCCCGCATGCCACGCGGTCCTGCCTGACGCGCCCACCATGGGGTGGCAGCGTGGCCGCCCACTGGGGCCACGGGTCGCGTTGAGTCCTTCTTCTTCGCGGACCAGGGGCGGGGGCAGCGCCGCCGCCGGTCCGGCGCTGATAGCTTCGCTGGCGTCGGAGTAGCCTTGGAGCCTGCGGGCGCGCACGGGGCCCCTGCGTGGGTCGCCCTGGGCTTGAGATGGGAGCTGGGTGGAGAAGGGGTGAGCCCCCGAGGCGGCGAAGCCCAGGAGCTCTGCCACTCGCTCCAGCAGCACGTCGTGGCACCCTCCAGCAGTCTGCACTGCAGCAGCTCTCGGGCCACCGTGAGTGCGGCTCTCGAGTTCGCCTGCTCCCGGCGGGTGTATGGTGTCATGGTCGCGGCGTGATTGGAGGCCCTTGCTGCCGACCGCGCCTGCTGCGGTGTAAGAGTTGTCGAAGCCTGCCCGCGTCGCCCGCGGCCCGCAGCGCCCTGCGGACCGCGAGCTGCCTGGGGCACGGGGTCGCCCGAGGCGAGCGGTTCTGCGCGGGCGGGCCACGCAGCCCGTGGGTCTGGGTTGCCCTCCTGGTCACCGGGCATGGTGATGACGACGCGACGGGGCACGGAGCGGTGGAAGACGAATTCCGGCGCACCCCTACCTGGCGCGCCAAACGTCGGATTTCGGGTTCCGGCAGACCCTTGAGGTTCGAACACTGGGATGCGCGCGGAGATTGCGCCTCCTACCTTCCTGCACCCCTCCGCCACGCTAGGATCAAAGCTATGAAAAGAACAACACAAGGGACACATGGTTTATATTGGTTCGGGCCACCGTTGTGGTTTAATACCCTACTCCAGTGTGTGGTGTGGTGGATTTCCTCTTGGGCTGATGATGATGGACAGTACAAGGAAGAACAACCTCGCGAGGGTCTTTTCTTGGCTGGGGCGATGAACTTCTGGGAGGAGTTCAGCCACCTTTCTCTATCTCTCTCTCTCTGCTTACCACCTCTCTACTTATCGAGCCCTTAGAGGAGACTGAGCCGAACCCCTTGCTACGTCGGTGGCCGGTCCTATTTATAGTGGCCCTGGTCCTCTCCCCAAATATTGAGCAGGAAGGGAGCCAACAATGGCGGGCTAATTTGAAGGGGGACAACAAGTATCAACTATCCTGACAAAAGTAGTCTTCGCCTGCGCAAAGCTCTGGTGATGACGCCGTCTTGGGCCCCATGGTGACCTCCGTCTCATAGTCCTCCTGGTCTTGGTCTCGTTGCACCGAAATGGCAACCTTTGCCTGATGCCTCGGTACTCCACGGCTGCGCTTGCCCCCTTTGCACCAAAGAGGAAAGGAGGACGCTGCGCGGGCTGGCACCCGCCTGGCGCCCTGAGTCGTCATGGCTTGCGTCACGGGCACCTCGCGAGGTACCCCGCCTTGATCTCTCTGCCTCCTCGTGAGCTAGCCTGACGAGGCCGTGCCTGAGGAAGATCCGTGTCGTCTGCCCCACGAGGCTTGGCCCCTCGCGACGGTCTTGAGTTTGTGTTGGTGAAGACGGGCCGTGCTGGGCCCCCCTTTGAGCCACGCCGCAGGCCGCAGGCAGGCAAGTCTGGGGACCCCCGTTCCCAGAACGCCGACAGTGTTTGTCACAGTAGGTCGCTTTTTTGTCATGCATGTACATCCATGACAAATTTATGACAGAATCAAGATATTCATACATGTGCTGTCGTAGAAGTGTTCCATGACATTACCAAAAATATCATCACGGAAGTGTCCACTTCCATGACAATAAATCGCGCGTCACAGAAGTGCTTTCGTCAAGGGTGACCGACACATGGCATCCACCGTAACGTAACGTCGTTAAGCTATCGGGTCGGGTTTTGGATCCGATAACCCATTAACAGCCCCGACCAATGGGGATTTTCCACGTGTAAAATCATCATTGGCTAGAGGAAACACGTGTCGGCTCATCGTTGGGACAGATGTCATCCACTCACTGGACAGAAGGCGCCTATGATACGTCGACACGTGGCACGGCCGAACAGTGGCCCATTCCTGTGAAAAGGCTGGCCCATTTGACTTGGTCAAAAGCTGGCGGGCGGGCCCATGGAAAGCCTGTTAACAACATGTTCACATATGGCCCATTTACAGCCCGCTAACCCAAGGCCCATTACTCCCTATCCGAATTAGGCCCAGTAGCGTCATCTGGGCCGTCCAATATGATTTCAACCCGTTTTCACTTCTGGCCCATGTATAGCCCATGACGTCTTTCAGCCCATATGAGGCCCTTTGTAACTCTTGGCCCATTAGCAGCCCGTGCTGAAACTGGCCGTAATGAACAGTGTATTACTTTACACCCATTAACGGCCCGTGGTGAAACTGGCCCGTAATGAATAGTGTATCACTTTATACCCATTAACGGCCCATTATTCCGCTGGGCCGTTTCCAGCCCAAGTTAACTTTCGGCCTTCTGAGGGCCCATTTATTCTTGGGCTCATTTGCAGCATTCGGTTACTTATGGCCCGTTACTGTCATTTTCCGTTTGTGGGCCAAATTCAGCCCGTCGTTACAGTCGGCCCGTTTGTGGACCGTTAGTCTGTTGGGCCATTTTAATAGCATCACCAAATACGGCCTATTAATGGCCCGTTATGGTCAACCCATAAAACGTATGATTTCCATTAAAGGCCCGTCTATGGCCCATTAAAGGCCCGTACAAGACCCGTAAATGAGCCGGCGGCCCATGGATCCTACGAGACGTACAAGGCCCATGGATCCTACGAGACGTAGAAGGCCCATGGATCCTATGAGACGTAGAAGGCCCATGGATCCTACAAGACGTAGAAGGCCCATGGATCCGACGGCCTGTGAAGGGCCATGGTCGGGCGAATTGGCCCCCGTTTGAACGATATAGCATATTCAAAGAATTATGCTACTCAATACTATCACCTCTAAAAAGCCTACACTATTACAACAAAGAGATCAAGGCATAGAAAGGTAGAATAATCCTACACTATACAATAAAGAAATTATAGCCGATTATACCCACTGGGCATTATGGTTCGGCACAGGTGATAATAAAGCATACACAAATAGCAAATTACATACACTGGGCAAATACAGCTCATACATCATGGACGCGCATCAACTTAACTCCATTTCAACTATAATCTCTTCAGAAAATAGGATTGGCCGGATTCAGATAGCACAAATTTCATTCTGCAAAATCTCCAATTCCTTCATGGTTACCTCAGTGTCTTGTTTCATTTATTTGACTCCTGCATCTAATACCTGCATGTCCAGTCTCAACTTGTTGATTATACGTTGACAATCATGTACACGTTGTCTTGCCACCTCTAGTTGATGCTTGAGAACATCGGCACATTCCAATTCCAATCCATAATCATTCGGTAACGGCCATGCCGCACTGCTCGTAGATCTTTGTGTTGATGTCACTTCATCCTGAAATGTTTCTGTAAGTACACATGACTAGGGCAAAAATATAGTTACAACAGTGAAGCGAACAAGACACTATTTTGTACTACATGGCAAAACAGGACTAACAATAATGTTACACGTCACTTTCAAAAAAAATGTTACACGTCATGAAGCATAAGCAGGTGATATTTTAAAAATTATAAAAAAGATAGTCTGTGCAGCCTGCATACAAAAATCCCTCTTAGCTCACTAGAGGAGCATGATGTTGGGGCCCAATCGAAAACACAGACAAGTTACAAATTTAGACAGCATGTTGCGTATAAGTAAGCAAGCGGTTGGCCATTCTGTGCCTCAATTAAAGTCTTAGGGAGCATAATGAACAACGGAGGGTTTCATACAAACATACTACATTAGGCAAAACTATGCAATCATTAGCGTAGTATAAACTAGATTGTGAGCCTCATGCAATAATAGTTGGTTAATAGACTTCAAAGCTTCAGGCACACTTCGACAGAGTAATTAAATGGTAAGGCCTTTAATTATTTCAACTAATAGTGATACAAGTACCGAACATCAGGCATGATTATTTGGGCATCTCATTAACTGAGGACAAATAAAGCAATTGAAAAGAGAAAATTAACTATGCCTGAAACAAACAAGGAATTGAACTGTTGAGATGCATACAGTGACTTACCTTAGCAGGTTGAAGAGGCTCAGCGCAGCTCCTACTTCTCTTGCAAGGCTCCTTCCTAACATCTTGTACTTGGAAATCCTCAATCTTATCGTCATTGCACCCCCTCTGCAAGGTGACACAAACTAGTTACTCGTCTCCTTGGAAGAAAAATATGCATACTTTCCAGTGTGTGAACACAAAAGGATGATACTATAACAAAACAACACCACATAATTATGTCAAATAGTTACTCGTCTCCTTGGAAGATAAATATGCATACTTTCCTAACATACTTGCCTACTGTAGTGTATAGCCAAACCTTTATGTCACCTATGAGTTAGACAAGGCCCCACTACAGTAGCCCTTAGTGTTTAAATCGTTGACAAGCTCTGTTAGAGTGTTAGGTCAAGAACAACAAGTAATCAAAGCAAACAGTCCTAGTATGGCTGGCTGATGTAAACAAGCAATTGAACAGATGTGTGAGCAAATCTTACATATCAAGAAAAGAAGCAAAGAAGGAGGCTTAAAGACCATCACTTGACTGACCAGATTTTAAGGGGCATTTAAACATCATGTGCAACGTATGAACTAACATAAACATTGCATATTCCAGATTCTACAATGGAATGCACATGTATTAGGTTATGCCATGTATGATGATGCCTAAATGTACAGATAGCAGGCAGGAGTGATTCATCATTGCACGCACAATTGAATTGCAGGTTAAGGGCCAATTCGATTCCGCCTTTTCAGGGCATATTGTCAAAATAAGCCATAAAAGATGTAAAGAAGTCATTTTTGAGTTATGAGCTTGGGCTTAACTAATTTCGCTTTGGAGGGGGGTGTTTTGGGTAGAACCTCACTAAAATTGAAGGGAAGGGGAATAGTGAAATGACTCTGTTGTCTGCCTATATTACACTCAAAATGCAACTGCTAACGCCCGTGTCACACCTGACCCTCAAGTAAAAAGAAACATGCAAGCATTCATTGCCCTGCCCGCTTGCATCTCCTCTCCCCTTTCCCTCTACCTCGATCCCCTGCCTGCAGCACTAGGGTTCCTCCAGCGAGCCGTCGCCACTGGTCCCATCTGGCCTTGTCCTCGACGATGCTATGTCCAGCTAGGATACATGGCCGGCGGGTAGGGGCAAATCTCCCTGGCTTCTCCTCCCTCTGGCACCGCCCCTCATTCTCATGGTCTCCAGCAGCTGCTCCACTGTGGTTCGTCCAACACACTACTCCGGCGGGCGCTGCACAACTACGGCTAATGCCACACTGTAGCAGAAGGCACCTTATTCCCCCTCCCCTCCTCCGAGGCCATGGCCTTGAGGTGCTGTTGAAGGATGAGCTCATCCAACAAGGTGAGGATCTCCTCTGATTTTTTGCCAAATTTTCATTCTGATCCACTATACGATGAATTGCTATGAGCTGCTTCTGCTGCTGCTATATGATGCATTGCTATGAGCTGCTCCTGCTGCTGCTATATGATGAATTGCTATGAGCTGCTGCTGTTGTATGATGAGTTGCTATGAGCTGCTGCTGCTATATGATGAATTGCTATGAGCTGTTGCTGCTATATGATGAGTTGCTACAAGCTGCTCCTCCTGCTGCTATATGATGAGTTGCTACAAGCTGCTCCTGCTGCTGCTATATGATGAGTTGCTACAAGCTGCTCCTGCTGCTGCTATATGATGAATTGCTATGAGCTGCTCCTGCTGCTACTATATGATGAATTGCTATGAGCTGCTCCTGCTGCTGCTATATGATGAATTGCTATGAGCTACTGCTGGTATATGATGAATTGCAGACTGTTGCTGTTGTATGATGAGTTGCTATGAGCTGCTACTGCTGCTATATGATGCTTTCAGGTGGTGCTGCTATACGATAATAACTAGCCACTTGGACCATCGAATTTCAATAAATAATTGTTCTTCATTTAAATGTGGGTCATGCGTTCTTCGTTTAAATTAGGCAATGGGATCTCTATGGAAAATATTGACCAAAGTAGATTGTGCCAAGTAGATGGTATCTTTGTATTTGCATTTTGAGCAAATAGTGATGGTCTGTTTTCCTATCATATTAATTACTGCACTGGGTTCAATTTGTGATGTTTGCAAGTCAAATTAATTTCCATATGGGCAGCAAAATGAAAAAAAAATATAATGCAATCTAGACTTTCCACTGATCATACCAAAGATAAGCTGAAAATGCAATGAAAAGAACTAGTTGGCTTATTACATGGAGCTTATATTCACAGGTGCTTATTTTCTTAGGATAACTCGTAATAACTGTCCCTAAGAAACTTGGCTAATAGAACTGGCATACAAATAACATGTCACGATGATTGCAATGGAGGAGTGACGTACCATGGCACACTGTATAGGCTCACCGCTGCATCTCCTTTTTTGAGATGTTCCATGAAATTGCCACATACATTTTGTACTTTTTCATTGTGTAACCCTATCTGCAAGTTGACACGGCTAATTTCAGACATCTCTACATGATACTACATTGCATATTCCTTGCGCATATTTAAACCACCAATTAACAATTGTGTGCGTACCATAAACTAGCCATGACTCTGTATGCTGGACTAGCAGGCACTCTAAGGGAGCCTAATGTAGTGCACTGGAATTCCTACATGCCACCTACGATTTTGTGTAACGTACTGCCCCTGTTCCTAAATATATATCTTTGTTGAGATTCAGTATGGACCACATACAGATGTATATAGATGCATTTTCGAGTGTAGATTCACCCATTTTGCTCCGTATGTAGCCTATAGTGGAATCTCTAGAAAGACTTATATTTAGGAACGGAGGTACAAGGTAGTATCATGTATGACATCTACATATCTAATTTAGCAGCCAGTAGTAGAAATCATTGTCTGCACAAAGGGATTACTGGTCAAAAATCCTAGCAAAGCACGCTGGCAGGCACAGAACAATACAAGAGATAGAGACGCGCTTACAAGATCATAGCAATGCCTCAGTCCAGGATCTTGGTTGGCTAAGCTGTTAGATCCAGAAGAAACATCGTCCTTGTAGTTTTTGCCAGCTACATAACAGGTAACAACGACCGGTTAGTATATTTGAAGTACATCGGGCAGGTGATGCTGGACGGGTTTAAAGGTGAAAAGTACCTAGGCCATGGTGGGTGCTTGGCATCTCTCCAGACTGTGGGAATCAGGTTAGAAACGTCGAGGGTGATGACGCTGCGCTGGCTTCCGGGGTCCGGTAAGGAGATCTAGAACCGTCGAGTAGGGTGTTTGTGGAGCGGCTCCGTTAGGGTGGACTACGGTGTGGGCAAAGCGGATCTATGGCCGTGGACGAGGGCGTAGGTGAAGCTGCTCCGGTGGTTGGGTTAAGGATGGTGTCGACGATGCGGATCTTGGCCGTGGACAGGGCGTCAGAAGCTGCTCCGGTGGTTGGGTTAAGGGTGGTGTCGACGATGCGGATCTGCGGTCATGGATGGGGCGTCAGAAGCTGCTCCGGTAGGTTGGATGAGGGTGCGAGGAAGCGGATCTGAGGCCGTGGACTTGTGAGTTGGCGAAGCGGCCCCGGTAGGGTTGAGAATGGTATAGGCGAAGCTACTCCGGTAGGGTTGAGGAAGGTGTCGGCGAAGCGGCTCCGGTAGGGTTGAGGAAGGTGTTGGCGAAGAGGATCAGAGGCCGTCGACGGGGGCGTCGGTGGGGAGGCTCCAGGGGGTGTAGACGAAGCGTCTCCGGTGGGGAGTATGAATGAGCTGCTGCAGATGCGCGGCGGTTGACGAGAGTACCGGCGAAGAAGATCCGGCGCCGTGGACAAGGCCGGCACTGAATGGGCTGTGGTACAGTGGTGGATGAGCAGTCTACTTGTTTCTAGGGGAGGTGGCAGGGGTAGATGCGGCCGCAGAAGCAGATCCGGCGAGGTGGACGCCGCAGGCAGTGAATGGGCTATGGTACGCCGGTGGATGAGCAGTCTAGGGTTTCGAGAGGGGAGGGGAGAAAGGGCGATGAAGTACGGACGGCGTGATGTAAGATGCTCTGGTGCTGTGGAGTTAGTCGTTTTTGCGGGAGGGGGAGAGGAAATGGGGGTGCCGTTAGTGGGGGAACCGGAAGTTACCAAAGCAGCCCCGATCCTATCATGTAGATGAGGGCGGTATTGGAACTATTGGTCTCCATTCACCTAGGACAAAAGGGGGATTTCGCATGCTAAAGACTAAGGTGGCGGAAATTTTAGAAGCAGGCGGGAGATTTTTGCCGCCCGCGGGATCGTTCGTATCCAGTTTCAACTAATTTTGGACCGTGCTAGCGGGAAGGTCATGCTAGACTGTGTACACGGGGCACGCGTCAGCAGTTAATAACTGGTGTGAAGTCCACCCCAGAAAAAAGACAATAACTCGGGATGATGCGCCGATAACTTGGACGTTCACACGGGCGCGGCCAATCGTACGGGTGTAGTGGCGCGTTCACAAAAAAAGGAATCAAACACTCAGCCTATGTATTTCTCGTGTAAATAGATAATTTAGTGCCATTGGTTATTTACTTTAAACATAATGCATTAACGTGTTAGTGTAGAGGCGCACAAAAAGAAATGGGTATTGTAGTCAGCTACTTAAAAGTGTTACCTCATATGATTACATAGCCTCCATTTCATAAATTGTGTACCCGTTGAATTCATATACGAATATTACATATATTACTTCAAAATAGAAGCTTAAATCATCCAAGACTAATGAATTTGAATGCAAGAGTAACGATGGTGCATGTTCATGATAGCTACATTGGTTGTTTGAAGAAACATCACTGTAGCTTTGGCATGCACAACTAAAAAGGCTTATTTAAATAGAAAAAAATGTGATATGTGAGTGTCCAATCTTTATAGCGTTGAATCAATATTGTACCTTTGGCCACGATACGAAGTAGATATTGACTTATGTTCAAGCAATGCACATCCACGATCACTAGATAGTGATACGTGAATGAATTGTGCAATCTCTCTCACACGCATACATATCTCATTTCCCTGTGGGCATCGGAATCACACACGTGCACTTCGTGTATTTCTCTCCCTCCGTCAGGGTTAAATTCGTCTTTCTACCCCGTCCTACAAGTCTCTCACACAGAAACACACACGCTCTCTATGTCTAACACGCCCACCCCTTTAATTCCGCCCACCCACAGCCAGTAATGTCTCTCACACATATGCTATCTACCTATCCCTTAATATAGCTAGATATGTGTCACACAAACTCCTTCTCCCTACTAGCAAGATGCCCATGCGTTGCACGGAACATCAAGATGCATTTGTATGAGAAGTTTATCTTGTGGGAGAAAAGGATGAACGAGGGAATGCCTTATTTGCAAATGCGGAGAGGGGTGTGGGTATCTTTTTGCAAAATTGCCATAGTTTCCTTCCTGTCCGTCGGATATAAATCGGATGGCCTATATTGCAGGATGGCAGGAACACCATCATCACCAACTCTGTTTTTATAAGAGTAGAGATATGTGAGTGTCACTGCCCCCCCACACACACCCACACTTCCCAACACCGAAGGAGTAGGGTGACACCTCGATTTTGATACTAATCTATCGACTAACTTCTCTCTCAAACATACACACACACTACCCGGCACCAAAGGAGTAGGGTGGCACATCGATCTTGATAATAATCTATCTACTCCTCTTTCACACACACGCACACACACACACACACTCGCTAGTTGTGCCTCTGTGCCTACCGCGCACACTCTCAATACGTCTTTCTCTCCCTCCCCCCAACAATGACAGCAGAAGGGTGACAACTCGATCTGATCATAATCTGTCAATTGGTTTCTCTCTCAAACATTGTGTCTCGGTGCCTCGCTCGGTAGCCCCCTCGATATGTAGACTCTTGCGCGCGCACAGCTATAGTGACGATGACGCTAAACCCGGTGTGCCTTGTTTTTACCAGCCTCATGTGATAGTTTTCACCCTGTTTTCTGTTAATTAACAAGGCAACCTTTTCTTTGTTACTACTAGTGAATCTGAAATCATTTGGGGCAGACATAAAATATATCACTTCAACCCAATTATCGCAGCAACTATTTTAAAAGAAATTAGCTAGTTGCCCGTGCGTTGCACGGAACATCAAGATGCATTTGTATGAGTACTTTATCTTGTGAGAGAAAAGGTTGAATGAGGGAAGGCCTTATTTGCGAACGTGGAGAGACGTGTGGGTATATTTTTGCAAAATTGCCATAGTTTCTTTCCTATCCGTTAGATATAAATCTGACGGCCTATATAGCAGGATGGCACGCACACCATCATCACCAACTCTTTTTCTACTCCCTCCGTCCAAAAATACTAGTCATCAAAATGGATAAAAAGAGATGTATCTAAAACTAAAATACGTCTAGATACATTTCCTTTTATCCATTTTGATGACAAGTATTTCCGGACGGAGGGAGTATTTGTCTTTTTAGAGATTTCAACAAGTGACTATGACCGGACCTTACCAACATACTCAAAAAAGTAGTCCATAATTTTGATGTTACCCTCTTTTCTTGGCGGTGTAGTGCCATCTGGATACCTCATAAATAAATCAAGGACAAATCTGACCCCTTCCTGAAAAGACATACGGAGCAAAATGAGTGAATCTACACTCTTAAATATGTCTACATACACATCCGTATGTGGTAGTCCATTTGAAATCTGAAAAAGACAAATATTTAGAACGAATGGAGTATATATAAGAGTAGACATGGAGATATATCTCCAGCATGGTCTACAACAAAAATGTGCTGGGCTGGTTAACGTCGGATGCTCGCAACGCGATGACATGAGTTCAAATTCTGTCTTTTAACTTTATATTTTTATATTATATATTACTCTACTTATTTAATATATACTTCTTTCGCTATTGTACTAACAGTGGAACCCACAGAGTACTTAGAATACAAGATTAAGGATGGACTTGTTTCTTTTTAACTTTCTGTACGAAGCTGTAGCCACCCTGCAAGTCACGTGTACATTGTACATGCAATTAACTTTTTATAGAGGGACAATCATACAGGCAATTAACTCAAATGGATTGGATGTCACCAACATAAAGAGCATCTCCAACGGCAGCCGGCAAATTTCCTCCCGCTTCCTTAAGCGGAGGACGACATCAAACGCCAGCGGCATACATTTTTACAACTCTAATCAACCAGATGAAATTCGTGCAAACATGGACTGATTTCATATAAGCATGAAGGATTTCGTATAAAAAAGCCGGATCTTCATATAAACATGATGGATTTCATTACATTTACATGAACTAAGAGGTGCCAATCCGGCTCTCTTGTATAATTAATACTCCCTCTGTCCAGAAATACTTGTCCTAGAAATGGATGTATCTAGACTTATTTTAGTTCTAAATGGCCGCCTGTGGATCCCTTTGTCTTCCTCATGTCCGTCAGACACTTGCGGGGTCGACGAAGGTCCTCGGAAGAGACGAAGCAGCAAAGAAACCACCTGAATCCGCGGTCGTCGCCTCGGCGGTGGCCTTCATGGGTCCCAAGTGGCGGCGACCTCCCGTGTTCTACTTCTCCTTGATGATGGCGGCGGACATGGAGAAGTTGGCCACCTTCTCGTCGCTCTCCATGCACCCGGCTTCTGTCTCTGCCTGCATGGCGCTGCCGCAGGCACGGGAGGCGCGCCCACAGACACGGGAGGCGCGGCCACCGCAGACACTGGTGGCGCGGTACGACGCGGCAGCGACGGCGCCCGTACCGGCGTGCTCGCCGTCGTGCCAGCGTGGAGCAACTCGTCACTCCTCATCGAGCTGAACTTGAGCAGCAAGTTGCTGAACCACGCGCCTGCTTGGGGTGGCAACTGGCTCCGTCGGGCCAAGCGAGGTTGGTGAAGCACCGAGCGGCCTCGCCCGTATCCGGAGGGCTTGGCGGGCCACCCAGCCGGGTAATATGCCGGTGAACGGCTCATCGGAAATCATCGGAAGAGTGGAGAAAATGGTGAAGGAGGAGATGGGGAAGCGGCGAAGGGGTGCGATTCTTGCCCGCTATCTGTCCAGCCTCGTGTAAATAGAGGGCGGACGGTAGGAGCTTGGCCGGCGTCTAGCCTCGTTTAAACTGAGGGCGGACGGGAGGAGCTCGGCCGGTGTTGCGTTTAATTCCGGCCCGCTCATGAACGGACGTGTGGCCGGAGTAGGATTCTCGGTTTGCATGCGGGTTTAACAGAGGGGTTTAATGGAGGCGCCGGGCGTGCAGCGGGCGGCACAGTACTATTCGATTTGACAGCAGTAATGAGCCGGCAAATCACAACGGCCCTCGCCTCTCGTGAAACCGACCGAGCTAGACTGCCCCGCCCTCTAGCCTTTTAAAAAATGTATATACTCCACTTTTTTACAATAGTAATATTAAAAAGGCTTGTCACAATAATGGTGTCCAGCATAAGTGCACAACCCACCCCTCAAATAAAACTAAGCACCCTGGAATTCTTTGACAAAACTAAGCACCCTGAAATTCTTTGACAACTAAACTGCTGGCTATATGATGTTGGCCATATATATTGTATGTATATAATGTGAAGAAACAAGTGGTTTTCGTAAGATGACTTAATACTCACCTAGACGGAGGGAGTATTCGATTTGACAGCGGGCGGCGCAGTTCCCGATACGGCTTTAATGCAGACGAGGGAGGGAGTAGTGGTTCCCGATATGTTGAACGGCCAATGCATCCTCCTTCAATTAATGCATGAGGGAAGTAATGGGAGGAGGTCCGGGAAAAGAGGCTGCACGATGTGAATGCAACGCAGTTTGCCCTCATTGCCCTTATATAAAGGCGCCTCTCCATTCCAATGCATCTACCACATCGTACGCACCTAAGCATTTGCCTAAGCACCTACACTAAGCGCAAAAGAGCTCACTCCAGACCCATGGCGGCGATGCGCGTGAGCGGCCAGCGGCTGCGCCAGATGGTCCATGACACCGGCCTGCGGCATGGCGCCGAGGATCGTCTCCAGACGGTGTTGGAGACCGGCTGGTGGATGGCCGCCGTCGACGCCAACTACGACTCTCAGTTGGACCAGATGATTGTTGACACCAGCAACAAGTTCACCGTCATCAAGAAGCTCGCGGACGACATCGCCGTACTCCTCCAGCCCGCGTGCCCGGGCTCCTCATTGCCTGCCACCCTAATCGGCCTCCATGGCCGGAACCTCTTTCAAGCACTGGTGGCCCTGTGACTGCCCGCCGACGCCACGAAGGATGTCCACCTGGAGGTCGCGCTCGCCGTGAGGCGCCTCACCCTGCAAGAATTCGTTGACCTACACATCCACGTGTACGAGCAAATCGTGTACATAGGTATCTACAAGGCCAGTGAGGACGCTATGACGTTGGCCTTCCTCAACCGGCTGGAAGCCTTGGATGCCTTTGCTGAGAAGCACCTCGACCTCGCCACAAAAGTCGCCGCTCCTTAGCCACCGGTCGGTGGCCCGGCGCACTAAGTTGAGGAGGAGGAGGTCGTACGTTCATGGATCCATCTTTCTTCTTGCCTTCTGTAACCACCACTGCGATCGCATCATCGTGTCCTTAATTCTTATTGTGCTGTTGCATTCTCATTCCAGTCAATACCGACATGTGCGATCCCTTTGCTTAATTATAAGCATCACTATAACTAGTACTCCATCCGTCAATTTATAAGTTGTGCTTACCTTTTCCATCAACTTCGTGCAACGCGCGGCCATCTTGCTAGAAACACTACTCCCTCCGTCTAGGTGAATAAGTCATCTTAGATTGTGTGTATGTCATGTGGGGCCTTACTATATCTTGCCTAAGGTGTGGCTTGAACCAAACACTCACCTAAGTTAATCAAACTTGCCTAACCTTACATTCCACGAGATTTTGCCACATGTTAGAATCCAGAAAGCTCCACATGTAGAACCATAATGCACAAACCACCAGAATCTCATGCGTGCAATGCACGTGTACCTTACTAGTTCTAGTTGGTAGGAGTAGTAGTAAGAAACAAATTCCAGTTTTGGCACGAGCTTGTACTGCGGGAGCACCACAAGGCTTGCCGCAGGAGTTACATTTCCCTCTCGGGGCCCACGGGACCGAACTTTAGTGGCTTAGTGCCCGGCCTATGAGTCAATGACATGCGGACCTTAAATGCGGCTGGCCCACATGTCATTCTCATGGTGGTGGCGTGGTTCGTGACTCACTCATTCGAGATGAACCGGCCGGTGGTGGCGTGGCCGTGGCGAGGGTGCCACAGCTGGGCGTCGGGGCGTTATGAGGCGTAGGTGGCCACACTGGCGGGTACTACCTATAGTACATAAGTACTCCAGCTGAGGATTGATTGCCCGGGACGAAATGTGTCACAGCCGCTGGATGAAAATTCGATGGTGCGGGAGTACGGATCGGAGCACAGCAGCGGAGCAGGCAAACCGCGTCCAATCGGGTGTGTCTATGGTAGAAAGTTGATGGTCGCCGCAGTTCAGCTAGCCCGCATGTCATGCACACAAAGGCAGAGGAGCAGTGGGGCCAAGAGGGATGAGGGGCACGTCGGGGGGATGAGGATCCCCTGACGCGAACAATCCTACCATTCTGTCACTGACATGTGGGACCCATAAGCGTGGGTCCCACATGTCAGCGAAGGAAAGGTAGGGCAAGGCAGTGATAGTCACGTCAAAGGATCCATGTCCACGTCGGGGGACGTCGTGCCGTGGGTTGGAGCGGCGTCATGGGAATCGCGTGTGGGTGTGGCAGTGGTAGAAACAAGAAACGTGATGGTCGTCGTGGTTCAACTTCCATGGACAAGCCGTCATGTCTGCTGACACATGTATATCAAAACTAGAGTGTTTATATTTCAAGCACGTGAACAAGTATTATTCTACTACTTTGGATCCATTGCAACACACGGGCCAACACATTGGTAGTAGTAGTGTCCATCTCTATCTCTAGAGGCCTTCCCTCGTTCATCCTTTTCTCTCACAAGATAAACTACTCATACAAATGCATCTTGATGATCCGTGGAACGCACGAGGATGTTTCCTTGGGGGTCTCTCCAGTGCGGCGTGGCCGTAGTTGCAAGTTGACACCCCTTGAGATGCCGACGTTGAGGGGCACTCGGATTTCCTCCGATGAGCAGGTAAGATGAGTTTGATCACATAGTAAATGCATTCTAAAGACTACTTCTGTGTCCATTTCCTAATTCTCCCCCTACCCACTGTTTCACAGGTTAGGCTCGGTGCGAGTGGAGATTGGCTTGCATATGTACGGGAGGGTACCAACATCAATTTGCACAACATTTACAATGGTGAAACCGTTCCTGTAGAACCTTTGTCCAACATTGGGATCAGCCATGCAACGGGCCACTGCATGAATTGGTATGATGGAACCACGGTGAGATTGAATAAGATAGCACGAACCTTGCACATGGCGGTCAAAGGCGGACCATGCTGTCTGCGGCCGATTTGTTGCCGTACGAGTAGGAAGACGTTGTGCTCCTTTCTAACCGCATCTTCGCGGTGACAAACCAGGGGACTTATTTTGTATGGGACACATCCTACGATATACTCCCTCTCTCCTCGTTTATTTGTTTTGAATCTTTTCGTTTTATAAGTTTCAAATTCAAATTTAGAGCTCCCCATCACATGTTGAGATTACAATGTTCATTAAATCATTGCGTGCATGTATAGTAAAGAAACAAATCTCGAGTTTGGCACGAGTTCGTGCTGCGGGAGCACCACAAGCCCTGGCGCAGGAGTTACATTTCCCTCTCAGGGCCGTCGGCACTAAGCTTCAGCGCCTTACTACACCTACCTTTGAGTCAATAACATGTGGACCCGATAGGTGACTGGTCCACATGTAATGCTCCCGTAGGCAGAGGGGCAATGGGGCCAAGAGGGGTGAGCCGCAGGTCGGGGAACGTGTGGTTTCATGGGTTCGAGCGGCGTCGTGGGAATCGCGGGTGGCTGTGGTAGAAACTTGATGCTCGCCGCATTTTAGGTGGCCCACATGTCATGCACACAAAGGCAGAGGGGCGGTGCGGCCGAGAGGGGTGAGGCGCACGTTGGGGGGCGTGGTGCCGTGGGTTGGAGAGGCGTCGTGGGAATCGCGAGATGAAACGTGATGGTCGCCATAGTTGAACTTCCATGGACAAGTTGTCATGTCTACGGACACATGCACTGCATACCGATCACTGGAAGGAGTAGCAGAGAAAGCTATATATGCAGATAAATAGTTCCTTATAGTCAAGCAGACCCACGCTACTACTCTGTTCCAAAGACATGCACACCATCGAAATAGTCCATCTATATCAATATACACCGAGAGGGAATATATTTTTTTTACAAGAGAGGAAATAGTTCATCCATCCATAATGCCCTCCTGCTGGTGCAGCCTCTTCTTCTTCTTCTTCTTCTCTTCTTCTTCTTCTTCTTGTTCTCATTCTCTGTGGGAGACGGCTTCGCAACAAGCTCTTTGGACCTTGCAGCTATCTCGAAACTCACACGGGCATCGAGGGCAGCATATTTTATCCGCTCGTACATCAAGGGATAATTCTCCCATCCAGACGACCTTAATGCCACCGTCTCGTCACCCTTTTAAAGATTTGTACCAAGCACAAAATTTGCTACGTCGAATAGGGATGGTGTCTGTTTATCACAAACTTCTACAGGAATTTTGATTCTGGTTTGTAGGTCAACGATGCTATTCAAATCAAGGTTGTACGGCTCCAGCTTCTATTTGTCCCCTTCGATGGTTGCCCCACAGAAGTATACGTCCTCCCGAGACAAGAAATCGTGAAGCTCACCTGGTATGGAGGGCGAGTGTATGATGTGGTACACCAAAACATCATCTTCGAGGCACAGCTGAAGGACGACGGCGCGCTGGATCTTCCCAGGGGCATGCTCCGTGTACTCTGTGTTGAGACCGATGACCCTCGTCTCTACCTTTTCGAGGGAGTTGGATACATTGTTGATCCACTGCTGAACAACCCTTGGGTGGACGGTGACGGTGGAAACTATGCGCATCGAGCCTTCGACGAGGACATGTTGGACGCTAAAAACCTGCATCTCGATCTCTATCGCCATTTGGAACCGCTGGAACGGAGGGCTATGGTTTGGAGAATTAGGATTAGATGGATAGTCTAACTGAAGTAGTAGATGATTATTTAAAGAGGTTAAAACAATGTGAACGCAATGGGGTTTGGATGCAAATGAAGATGAAGGGGAGGTGAAGAAGCCGAGGAGAATCGGTTCCCGATGGAGAAGTAAATGGGGGAAGTGGCGTGCGGGCAGTTGATTAGACGGCTAGGTAGACTAAACGAAAAGGCTATGCGGGTAGACTGATGAGTCGTACATGTTCGTGTACGTGCCCATCCTTCCTGATAGGTGGGACCTATGCAAACAGATAAAAAATGTGTCGTAGTTTTTTTTTGAGCGCGTGAGTGGGAGACACAACATTCTCTGGTTAAGGAATACTCCCTCCGTTTAGGTGAGTATAAGTCACCTTATAAAATCAGGTTTTCCCAAAACCTATAGGCGTGGAGCATTAACTTCCTGCTCGATCCCCTCCCAGCCTCGTTAGCCAGCATTCTCTTCCTCTGCTGCCGCGTTCTACCTTTCCATTTTTCCTCTTCTCAAGTGTGGAACGATCTGCATGTCATCCTTGATGCACCAGAACGACCACTGCATGCATCACGGCAGAGCATTGATTGGGCATGCACGAGAATTTGGTTCTGCTCGCAATATGGATGATACCTGAACGATGAAGTGAACAGGCATGCTAGCACGGGAGACCTATTTACGCTATACAATACTTGAGTACTCATGTACCTACTAGTAGTAGTAGTAGTACAACTGTGGTACACTTGATGGTCAAAATACTATTCATCCGGTCCTCACAGTGAAGTGACAACACCCTGCGCCTAACACTAGTCCAGGCGGTGTGTTCGGGTTACCAAAGTCAGCCTCACCCTGTGCACAGTGCAGTCTGTCACCGCTGCTGTACAGCACATTGGCGCCTCACCTCGTCTCCCTCTCCGCTCCCATAGCACCACTCCATCTCCATCTCCTTCTCCGTCTCCATCTCACTGTGCCCCCGTGTGCCGTCGCCTCACTTGCCTCCCCCAGTACCACTATTCCCTCGCTAGCCGCTCCAACACCGACATCCTTCTCACCCGTAAATCAAGCCCCCTTCCAAACTCCACCGTGGCCGAACGCGAACCGTGCAGCATCCATATGAGTCGCGATTGGAGCAATCTCCCCAGTGACATCCTCGACCTCTGTTGTTCGTGTATCGATATGTTGAGCGCCTTGCGGCTAGTTGCATGCTCGAGGGACATGCACACGGCCATCGTCGAAGCGAGGCCTAAGCTTTTCAAGACACCCTGCTTGCTGCTATCTGGTCTTAAGAGGTTGGCTCACCATGATACGGAGGCGTTCATGATGCCCCTCGACTTCAATCCGATCTCCATTAGCCGAAACTTCTTTGCAGGTATGTAGTGGGTCGCCGTACATCATTTCCCTCGACATCGATCCGATCACCATCGCCCGAAACTTCTTGGCAGGTATGTACTGGGTCGGCATGAACTCCCATTGGATGGCTGCCTTCAGAGAAGACGGTAAAAAGTTGGTGCTCGTGAACTTCCAGACCTCCCATGAGATTATCCTTCCTCCGTTGGATTATATAGAGTATTACCATCGCGGTCCAAGTCATCTAGATTACTACGTCAGTTGGACGGACATTGTTTTGCAGAAGATTGTAATCTGCCAAGTGCCCACACGACATGCGAATTACGCAGACTTCAAGCTAATTCCCTTGTTCAACCGTGGACTCGCCTATCTTTATGCCGGTGCCTTCTTTAGCTGGAGACAACTCGGCTCGTAGTGGATCATCGTCAAAGCTGATACGCACTTCTGTGATGCTATTGAACAAAATGGCATCATCTACGCGATCGACAAAGCAGATGGCACCGCGTATTGCTGGGACGGCGCGTGTAAGTTGTTTCCTCTCATGTTAATGATGACGCCATGACACTGTTTGAACTTTTTGTGATGATTGGCATATCTCTGTTTGAGCAAAATTTGAGTAGAACTATGGCAATGTATTAGAGACGTCGTAAATCAGCTATATTTGGAATGAGTTAATTCATGCGATTGTGACCATGTCATTACAGCCAATTTGTACCCTGAATAATCAAACGGTTAGGAATATATGGATATTATCCTTATTTTACAGTAATCTATATACTAGTACTAAATATGAGTGTGTATCAATGGCCATGTTAGTTTCCTCATTTTCATGATGTAGAAACATGCACCACACTGTTGGTTTCATCTAACCATACATTAGGGAAGTAAATGTGCATATGGAGAACTCTATATTTGGAAGTAGTGAAATCCTGCAATGCTTACCATGTGTACATACCTATTTTCGCCCTTCAGCAATCAATGGCTAGAATAATATCCTCACAAAATTTTTGCCCACAGAACACGAGTATATAACAATGCATGGTCTGTTAGTTACCTTGAAGAATTTGTTTGTGAGGACAGAACATGATTACATAACATGCATGACATGGTAGTTTCCTGTGAAGAATTGATTGCGAGATAACATGAGTATAACCATGCATGGCACTTCTATATTTTCGAACCTAGTATACATTTCCCTGTATTTTCCTCCCAGTTCCAACAGGGACATATCAATGTTGTTTCTTGCATTATCCTACTCATACTCTGAACAATGCTGATCTTACATTAACAATGCATGTCCATTTTGATATGATGTAGTGTCCCTACAGTTACTGCCCTTTGTTATCACACCACCTTTTCCAAAAACAGGGAAGCATAACTGGTTCCTCGCTCGATCAGACGACGGCAAAATACTGGTGATCATTCGGACACATGAGCCGGAAAAGTTATATTGCAAAAACCCCACTGTATACAAGCACCGTGTAATACGTGAGTATCCGGACAGTGGTTGTTACGTCTATGAGCAGGATACCAGCTTGTTGGGGCCTTTAGGATTTTTTAGTTGGAGGCGGGTAAACAGCCTTGGTTCACACTCTCTGATTCTCGGACTCAATTATCCGATTAACCAGGAGATCACCGTTGGCAAGGACCTTGATGGCAGAGAGGCTCTGTTTGCTATGGAAAACTGTGTCTACACAGCGAGCCCTAGGAGTTCGGGAGCAAACTCCCCTGATTGTCAAAGATACAGCCTGCAGCCAAAAGAAGGTGAGAATGACAAAGGCATCCAGATTAACTTTGATCCTTGGATGTCTCAATTACGACATGCAGTGATGTGGTTCGAGCCTTCAGGTTGATAGGTAATTGGGCTGTTGCATCGAAAGGGTGGAGTACTGGTGTCTCCGGATCACTGGTCGCTGAAGCGGGGCTGCAAATTATGATGGTGTTGGATCATCTCTTCGAATGACTTTGTTGTCTTTGCTGCTAGTTCTGGATGGGTAGTTCTTTCTTTTGTTATGCATATTCCTTGTCATTTGGTCATCCTCGTCTATGTCACTCTTACTATGTAATAGTTGCTTCTGTTTAGAATGTCATTCTCGTCTGGATCACGAGAGTCTAAGCGCTACAGATGGGTGCGTTTGGTGATGTAGCAAGACTTCTTATGAACTATCATGTCTTGCTGTTTATGTCAGTAGTAGTCACTAGTCAGTGTTTGAATGTTGTATATATCGTTGTTTCGAACTGTTTATTGTCTCGAACTACTGGTGGGCTCAATAAGGGCATCACCATTCTCCAGTGTTCAGAGTATATCTCCTTTTTTCAAGTTATATAATTTGAGCTCAGTGTCTTTTCGATGATGTACACTTGTTTGAGCCAGTGAGGTGTCGTTGAATATGGGCCGAGTAGTAACGCAATGCCAAACAGGTCAATTATGACTCTCAGGCCGGGCTCTCAAAAGATCCTGAAAAAAAAGGTCGGGCTCTCCAAAAAAGAATGAATAAGGACTCTTAGGCCGACATGTGGGCGCCACCGGTGTTTTCGTGCGCTTGCGCGCCGAGAGCATATTGGCGCGTGCTCGAAATCCACGCTACCTTTTCATCCGCAGTCTCCCGCCCCTCCCCCACCTCGAGAATCTTGATTCCTACTCCAGTTCCCCCAAATCCCCCTCATGTACTCCCTGTACTCAAGCGCACTATCATGTCGCCAGTCAACGCGGATCTCCGAGCCGGAGATCCTGAGGTCCGTCCTGCCTTCGGTCGCTGCGTGCTGTCGCTCAACAGTGGCATGGCGGCGTTTGACGACCAGTTTGCCGGCAAAGTGCTGATGGTAACCATCAACGGCGACCGGCCTCCCGTCTCGCCGGATGACCTTGTCAAAGCTCTTGGCATTGCGCACGGCATCCAAATAAGTGACTTGCTTGTCGAAGTCTGTCTGCCACCGACTGATTTCTTCGTCAGGTTCCGGACAACTTTCGACTGCAGTCGTGTGTTCGAATCTTCCCGGCGTTTTTTCTGCGATGGCGCGCTGGTGAGCTTTGATCGGTGGCACCCAGGATGGGGCTCGGTGCCCTCTGAGCTTGAGTTTTTAACAAAGCTTACCTTCCACGGCATGCCTCGACGTGCTTGGAACAGTGAGTCCATGAACGAGCTTATCAACGACCTTGGAGGTGAGCTCGTAAGTATGTTTGTTCCTCCAGACAGCTGGGCTCTAACGGTTATGGCATGGATGAAGAAGCCATCCACCATACCGAAGGTGAATGGTGTTGAGATATCGGTGCAGGAACCGGGGTTGTACTATTCGTCGCCACCAAGGCCGCCGCGGACCACGTTAGGGATGTACCTGTATCGAGTGTTCGTGCATGTCGAAGAAGTGGTCAATCCATCAATAGAAGTCCTGCCGCCGCTGGTGCCAGGGTCCGTCGACGACGTCCATTACAGGAGTCAATGTCAGACTTTCCTCGTGTTGCTCGGAACGATGGATGGCACATGGCCTACTCCATCACGCGGCGGAGGCCACTGCTTCTTTGGGAGAAGAGGCAGGGCTGGCTGCCTGGATGTGCTCTAATTTGAGGTAACAACTGAATCTTGTCAGATACTAGTTAAATCCGAGCTATGGGTGTGAAGCACTGATATGCCAGTACATTTGATTGTGACCTGTTCTAATTTTGTACTTGAACTTTTTTTAGAAAGGGTTGTACGTCAACTTAATGTGCTAGGAGAACTTATTGTGTTGTCTGTCTGTTTTCTTTGCACAACATTCAAGATATTTCCCCGTCATTGATAAAGACGATGAACCGTTATGTACGACTTCGTTGGTTTCAACATAGCCCTTCCCGTAGCGATCCACTGCTTCCATCCTGATTGTGTCGCCTGCGTGAAATTTTTGTATGCAAGTTCAGTGTGCTATGATGTTCTATATGATTGTGTCAACTATATAAGTTTTTACTGAGCATCAGCAATGCATATGGCCGAAAGATGTATTTACGAGCATCGGCCGATGGGTCTCTCTCTCTCTCTCTCACACACACACACACGCACACGCACAAGTGGGACCCATTGTATTATTTATTTGCTCGTGACAGCTTTTAATTAGGTTCCACTATAATCTAACTTTTTTCTTAAGTTATTAATTGAGCTCAGTGACTTCAAAAAGTTATACACAAGCCTTGTTTGGGCCTTTCCGGCGTCGCTGAATGTGGGCTGAGTAACCATGTTAGGTTGTACTGTACTACACAGGCCTTTTTTTGCTATTTTTTAAATAATACATTTTTAAAATAATTTTCATAAATATTACGCTGGGTAAATTTTTTTCAAAAATAATACATCGTCGGCCCGCTGCAGGCCGACTGGGCCTAGTCGGCCCACAACAAGCCGATTGGATTCCAGTCAGCCTACAGCTGGCCGACTGTCGGCCCACTGTGGACTGATTGGGTCATGTCGGCCCACTATGGGCCGACTGGAGCTAATTGGCTCGCTGTGGCCTAATTGTTTTTGCAAAAGTGTTAATCATGTATTTAAAAAATATGTGTATTGTGACCTCCTCCTCTTGCTGTGGGCCCACTGCTGACTAAAAAATATGTTTTAAAAAGTGTTAATTATGTATTTAAAAATTGTTAAATGTGTGTATAAAAAATGTTCCTTATCTATACAAAAAAAATTAAATGTGTGTATAAAAAATATCTTTTTTCAACATCAGCAATGCAACTGGGCCGACGGTTGTACACAATATCCGGGTCAACTTATTATTCTCTGCCCCGCTGGGCAGCAAACTTTTCTAGGAGGTATGCATTAGGCTTAAAAAGAAAATGGACTTTAAGAAATAATAAATGGGATGTAATTATAATAACTGGACAGTTACTATGCACCAAACACATAATTAGTTTGAAAAATATATTATTTTTGGAATTTGAAAATTTTAATTTCATTACTTGTTGCTCGCGCAATATTTTGTTGGATTTTAACGTAATACAACTTTATTTTGAAATTATATTTAACCTGACTAGAAATTTCAGATAAAAATATTTCGGATCCCATCAAAATGCGGGAATTTTTTTTTAATTCTGTTTTGAGCGGTTGTTTGAAATTATTAATCGTTGTCCTAGCTAGAAGTTGGGATGTACTTTTAACAAACTATAAATGGGTTGTAGTAAATTCCATTATAATTAAAAAAATGGGTTGTACATTCTTACAAATCGCAAATGGGCTATATGCTCTCTGCCAAATCCGAGCTGTGGGCCTACTAAGTTGACGCGTACCAAGGGCTTTGTCAACTTAGTCATTATAAACGATTCTAGCTGCAGTGATCGTACGATGTCCATCCAACGGCCGTAGTGCTTCTTCAACCTCTGGTCTTCTTGCTCCAGCCGCTCAAAGCAGCGTCGGTCGTGTCGCGTGCTCCTGCCTCCAGTGGCCGGCTGTGATGCCGCGGAGGCCTCACCGCCCCGTACTACTCCCACCGCTGGCCAGGCCATCCCTCTACTCACCCACACCCCCTGTTATTCTGCGGTGACGGCAGCCTCACACCGCAGCCGAACCAGTGAACCCTTGTACTCCTCTCCGCGTCGTCCCCTTCCTAGGCCTCGCCGTATCCAAACCACCGCCCTGGTGCTCTCGGCGCGGCGTGGTCAACGTGGTCAACGACCGACTTCCATCGGAAGAGTACTGTACGTGCAGAGGCTGACAGCTGGGTCCACGGCAGCCGCAAGGAAGTGCCTCCTCATTACGCGCAAAATAATTATTCCTCCACCTGACAACGGGGACCCACCGGACGGGCCATCGTATTTCGTGAAAAAAATGATTCGCCCCCTGACTGCTGGGACCCACGAGCTACATCTTCGCACGCAAGGAAGTGCGTTTGGAAAAAAATGATTCGCCCCCCTGACTGCTGGGACCCACCAGCCCCCCGATTGCTGGGACCCACCAGCTACACCTTCGCACGCAAGGAAGTGCGTCCGGGCAAAAAAACGATTTGCCCCCTGACTGCTGGGACCCACCAGCTACATCTTCGCAGGCAAGGAAGTGCTTGACAGTCGGGACCCACCTGCTCGAAGCGTACGTAGCGTTGTCATTCTGGTCGCGAATGTGTACGTACATACTGGTCGATGTAGAGGCGCGCACGTGTCGTAGTAGAGGTGCACACGTGTCGTAGTAGAGGCGCGCACGTAGCATGTACACGTACGTACATCGGCCAGGGTGCAAGAAAGAAAATACGGCCACGTATGTGTAAATACGGGCGGGGTCTCGAACGCCTACTCGCGCATACGTACGGCCAGGGCTCGTGTAAATGGCTGGGTCGGAACAGAGAAACAGCATCGTCGTCGTGGTTCATGGGGAGGCAACAGAATGCGTCGTGTTCATGGGGAGGCAACGGAATGTGTCGTGTTCATCGGGAGGGCTTGGACGGAACATGTGATGGAAGCGAGGCCTAGCGTACCGCAGAACGGAGGAAACGGCCTTGTGTTCGACCGGCCACGTTTGAAACGGGATCCTGTTCATCGGGAGGGGTCTGGCGTACCACAAAATGGAGGAAATGGACCTCCTACGGTCGAAACGGGGGTCCTGTTGATCGGGAGGGGTGTGGCGTACCGCAAAATGGACGAAACGGACTTGTGTTGGAGCGCTATGGTCGAAACGGGGGTCCTATTCATCAGGAGGGGTGTGGCGTACCGCAAAACGGGACTCCACGGGATACTGTTCATCTCCACCGTCGACCTCCTCCAGCCTCCACCGCGCGCTACTCCACCGACTACTGTTCAACCACCCCTCCATCGTCTACTGTTCATCCAGCCCTCCACACCATGGGGTCCGGTTCAACCACCCCTCCACGGGCACCCCTCCACCGTCTACTGTTCATCCAGCCCTCCACACCACGGGGTCCTGTTCATCCACCCCTCCACGGGCACCCCTCCACCGTCTATTGTTCATCCAGCCCTCCACCACACCACGGGGTCCTGTTCATCCAGAGGCAACGCCACCGCTCACTGTTCATCCAACCCCCCTGCAATGCTCACTGTTCATCCCATCGCTCGGCTTCATTTAGCAGTAGTAGCGAAGGAATCGCTCGATCGAGTTCAGTTAACAGCCATCGATCGATCGTTCGGGTTCAGTAACGCGTAGCCTACAGTGCAATCACTCGGGTTCAATTAGAGCCCAACGCCTCGCTCAGGTTCAGTTAGAGCCAACGCCTCGCACACACGCGCATACGTGTACGTGAGAAACGCGCATCGCTCGGCCCCCGACCTCCCACCGTAACCGGGAACTCCCCGAAATTTTCCTCGCCCTCGCTTCTACCACGGTTCTTTCCGTCATGGACGGCCCAAAGAATGTCATGCAGCTGCGTCTCCGGCCCGCCCAGGACGAAAAGCCCATTTTATGTCATATTTTTTGTCATAGAAGTAGGAGCCCACCACATCTATGATGATACCGGGTTTTGTCACAATTATCGTCATAGAAGTGTCATATGTATGACAGAAAAAAAATTCGTTCGGCCCAAAATGTCACGGATGTGTCTTTTTTTTGTAGTGAAGCGAGGTGTTTCATCAAGCCAGCTCTCGGCCACATTCAAAGTGCAACAAGCATGGTTCGCACAAAGATGGGCTGCAATGTTTGCTAACCTATTTACATGCTGAATAACAAAAAAAGAGGAAATATTACCGAGCGCTCCTATTTGTAAAAGGATCTGAGCCAGAATTAAGCGAGAATTGTGGCGAGTGTTCCATGCAATCAACTTCCATTATCACATGCGAGAAACCTCAAAGAGAACCAAATGTGTTGAAGATTGCTTTATCATATTTTTAAAATATAATAAGAGTGCAGACTCTCCTCCATACGGTTCCTAGTATAGTGTAGTGCATACCTCTATAGTAGTGGTACTAGTACTAGTAAACTTTGCGCTTGGCTGTTCGCCTCTTCGGGAAGTCGGACAATAATACTAATACTAGTATAGTGTATGCTTCTGGCAATCTGACACCGAATTAACTATTGCACGTCCACCGCCTGAGCGAGGGAGAGCTTGCATTAGTCAAAAGTTTCTCCTTCTCCTGTGAGCCACCGCGCGTAAGCTTCTCCCATCCCGCAAACTTCTCGTTCGGCAAGTTAACGGGACACAGCAAAGTAATGCTAGTCCATACTGCCTCCTTTCCGGTTAATATGGCTTAATTTCAAATGAGATAAATACACTGTCTGTCACTGTATATTTGTAAAAATATGGTCAGTGGACTTCATAATACGCTCATTGCGCTCAATATATACATTTTCCGGTGTTTATACGGTCACTAGCTCACCCTGGCTGAGTATGTGTGTGCATGCACGTGTAGGTTGAGAACTTGAGCGCGAACGTGTGTGTTTCATTGTGTGCTCGGACATGCATGCATTAGGACGTCGCGCGCGTTTTTGCGTCCATGTGTATGTGTGACTGCTGCATGCATGCACGAGGTTGTAGTCCCTTACATTCACATGTTCATAAGTCAATGCTTTGTCAAAACGTTGCATGCAAGGTTTAATCATTCATTGTTCACGCATGCATTCCCGATATTAATATCATGGTAAAGACAATTTCTTGAGGAAAACGGGCCCATGAATTGAGTACAAAGGAGACCAATAAGCCAGGATGGAGGGAGTACCAGTAGTGAACTGGAAGGAGGGAGTAGGTACTATTAGTATAGTACTACGTAACAACGTGCAGTAACAAAATTCCTCTATGCGCATCCTGTCTACTCACGTGTCATGCAAGAAAATAGAGATAAGTACAAGTGAGACTCAGGAACGGTCATACACGTAGGGGGGTACATGTAGGGGGCACTAAGGAGCAGTCAAATCACACAGTAAGTTAGTCGGAAGAAGCAACCATCTTTCACTCTTCAATGACACGTACGCAATATAAAATGGTTGATATGGAGAGAAAAAGAAAACCACTATATATAGTTATATACACTAGCAGGAGCCTAAGCTACAAGCCTGCTTGCTTGGGTTGCTCTCTTCACAAGCATAGAACGACGGTGGCCACACCACTGGTCACATATCCGGCCTGATCTCGCCGCTGGGGGAAGGGAACAATGTTCTGCGTAGTCGCGGTCGACGTCGGCGAGGGAGAAAACCCACAGTCGGTGCGTCCCAATCGGGGGTCTCCGTGGTATGGGCTGATGTCGCGTCCCAACCGCCCTTCTAGCTATAGCCCGACGCCCCAGGTAGTACATCTTCCTTTTGGAGCCGGCTTGCTCCACTGCCGCAGCTCCCCACGTAGCTCCATCTCCATGTCGATCTTTCTCTACTTCTACCGGCTTCTATTTGTGATGAGTTTATGTCTCATGAACTAGTGTCAGTACTATTATTCTAATCACACTTCTTCAATATCTTTGCCATCAGGGGTGCTCAGCTCGATTTTAGTGGAACTGCACAAAAGCATCGTATGATCCGAGGGTGCCAGCCGTCTTTCCGTCGACAGGTTCTACCTCGCCAGGAAATTAAATCTTGTTTAGGGTTTAGGGTTTAAGTCGTAGTGACCCCATCAGTAGTTTTTGTTTTGTAGATGCTCTCACAACTTTTGTCTTTAGTTGTGAAGTAAATATTGGCTATGATCTGTGAATCATTGAGATGCATCAGCATGCGTGTTAGTTTTCCTTTGTATTTAATGGAGTGTTGTAACGGGGCAACCTTGGAGTAGGAATGAAATGGAGTGGAAAGTTCCCATTTTTTCGAAGAAAAAATGGAAACGGAGAGAAACTAACGTTTCATTTCGTTGGATCGCGCCATCGAGCAAAACCAACGTTTAAATCATGCCTGTCGCATTCGTGTCTCACCCTCCTCCACGGCTCGACCCCACATGGTCGCTCGGCATGCCACTCACCGCAAACCAAGTATACGATAACTTTCCCGCCTGCTTGTCGATGGATCGCGCCATGGAGTACTAGCACTACTGGAAGAGATTGACGAGTTGGGGGAGGATACCTAGCTGTAGCACGGACTCCCATGAACTTTATACATGCATGTTGTGGCCAGCTATTGCAACCTTTGAACACGGAGCAGTCGCGTGCACCGGGAAGCGGCGCGGGCGACGCTCTCTCGGCCGGTGCGCCGCTTCAATGCCGGCGCCAGTGAGAGGTCGCGTCCGCTCTGGCCAGGCATGAATGCGGCACTGACCGTTTCGGGCGGGAAGCACGCGCGGGTGATGAAGAGGGTTCGGGTTGGTCAGGAGTGGGCGTGGCAGTAGTCCGCATGCCTGCAAACAAGAGATTGTGTATGTTAATATTGCTGCGTATATAATTAACAACGTAAATAATGTGCCAGTTGGACAAATATGATTGGAGATAGAGATGGAAGTTTACGTAAACACGGATATGCATGTCTATGTCTTTTTTTTGCGGGAACAAACTTGTATTACTCACGTAGCCAGGCTACACTCGGAGTTACAAAGTTCGACAATGCCATCATGGCCTGAACCTAGCCAAACAGCGATACGACCACTAATCCTACCATAATGAGCTAAAGTATGACTGACAATGTTGTTGGTTCGTCGAACATGAGCAATACAAGTATTTCGGAGTGCCATGAGCGATCTAATCTCACGCACCAAAAAACCAAACCGAGATCTATCAAGATCTTCATTCCTAATCCTCACCATATTTGTAGCTTCAAGGCAGTCGGTCTCGATATTGATATTTGGAGCTTAGACTCCCCATGTACTTCATTATATTAATATAATTTACCGTAGAACGATTGTTCTACAGTGTGTGGGTCAAAAAAAGATTACTCCACTGCAATGTGAGCGACAAACCCTCTTTGATGGCTAACAATTCTGCTTCCAATGCGTTCACGCAATAACACAAGCTTCTACATGAAGAGAAAATTATAGCACCCCCATGATCCCTAGTATCATGCATGTACCAGCAGTTCCGTTCTCTGGCAAGAAGGAACCATCCGTATTCAGTTCTACCCAGCCATCCTCAGATGCATGTCTATGTCTATGTGTGTGTGCGCGACGACTCTCGCGACCTGGAAGCGGGGGCGTGTTTTTGATCGAGTTTTCTTTCTTGATACGTTAAAAAATTGTCCGCCAGTTTTTGTTTCTTTTTTCTGGGAACACGCGTATTCTATTTAAAACCACTGCTATGGAGGTTTTTTACTCCATTGTATATATAGCCTCTTGTTTGATAGGGTTTCTCGCGTCTCGCTCTCTCACCCTCTCCATATCAAAACAAGATGATAGTGTCCACTCTATCTCTCTCCTCACCGGTGGTCACAGATCCGGCTGAATCTCTTCTGTTGCAGGAGGTGAGGAGGTGCAACGTTGACGTTGTCGCCGTCGGCGATGGAGGAAGCCGATGCGCACCGTCCTCTCAGAGCCGGCGCTGGCACAGTCGAAGGTCCTCCGCGCCCTTGTTCACTGCCGTCGTGTGGGCAGATCCCGCCCGCCCGCCTAAGCGACATCTCGCCCACCTGAGGTATAGCTTCTTGTACTTGTCCAGCTCCCCAGGTTGCTGAATGCGGGTTTTCTTCTATGCGACTACTCCCCAGCTCCCCATGTATAGTAGCTAGGGTTCATCGGCTGGTCCAACATCACCTACTATTATAGAGGAAATGCCACTCAAAAAGTTGTCCTGATTTATGACTCAGTGGAGGTATACATGTTGTTTCGACAAAAAGTACATGGTGGTTGTGCGGTAATTGTCCATATGCTCCTATTGTTGTTGCTAATCTAATACTATCACTGGTTAAATGAAGAAATGCTTTTTTTCTCGGGTATCCTGGTTTAGTTCCCATCAAGATAATCATGATGCTTCTGTTTGTTGGTGTACTTTTCATTAATTCTTATTGACAATTGAGATGTCATTGTTAATCTTGTACCACTGCCAAAACAAAGTAACAACACTATATCCATTTTTTTTATTTTTGCAAACAACGATGCGTATCTCCATACCCAGACATGTCTTCCTCAATTTTAGTGGAACTGCACAAAATTGGATGGCCATTGTTGTTCCACCTCACTGTCCTCTGCCACGTGGTTCTTCCTTCCTCGATCTTGATTAATGAGAAGAAACAGACCGTAGTGAGGATTTGTTGAACTTCATAGGTGCCTCACCCAAACTTGATGCCAAATGGATGACGCATCACCATGATGACCTATCGATGCTCATGGTTGCGCCTCATGGTTGCGTCGGCTGGTGAAGCAGATCGATTTTTGACGAAAAACAAGTTGTCTTCCATCAGTGCTCTTTGCTTGGTTGCGTTGGAGACGCAGTCATCTTTCACATTGGTGCAATTTTATCACACAATTGGCTATGAACCAAATGTTTCCTCGAAGTAGGATCGACGTTGGTACTAAGAGCATAAGTTCTGTATTGATTTCTAAGCCTTCTCACAACTTTGTCTTCAGCTCCCCTGTAATTTTATTTGTCCAACTATTAACTTTGATTAAAAAATTGTGTGGACTAAAACTCGGATGGACGTAGTGGCCCTCCATTTTTTATTTACTCCGCATATTAGATTTGACTGAAGTCAAACTTTGTAAAGTTTGACCAAGTTTAGGTCGAACACAACAAACCATAATTATTGAGAGAGGGCAAACTGTACATACTCTCAAACCTTTCCGATAATTGAAATTAAAATTCTTTATTTGTACACACTCTCACATGTTTCCGGTAATTTGGCGCATGTGTGGTTGTTCACTTAAGAGAGGGTAGTGTACCGCACGCCCCAGACAAGAAGTACGACCAGGACGCGTGGATCGTTAGTTCATCGGAAGTAGTAGTTTTATTCACTAGCATGTTAAATTAAGAGTTCCGTTTCGTACTTACACAACTTAAAACGATTGTTATGGAGAGAATAAGAAAACCACTCCACTATATATTAGTAGTATACACGAGTACTATATGGACGCAGCTTCATTGACTTAGTGCACCTGCCTTTGGGTTTATGACAGGTGGGCCCAAAATGTGGCTGGCCCACCTATCATACAGCCAAAAGCAGGTGCAATTAAGGCACCAGAGCTCATTCCGTACTACAATATATATGTAGTACTATATAAGCTGGAGCCTCAGCGCTTGTTCGCTAGAGTTTGCACTCTCCACACTCTCGCCGCACTACATATATATACACGCTGGAGGCTCAGTGTTCCTTTCCTAGGTATGCTATAATCACAGTCTCTCACCCAGTCACCCTCTTCACCAGATCTAAACAAGACTGCGTTGGCCTCTGTCCCTCTCTCCCCCCTCACAGCTGGTGAAGGAGGCATCCGGATCCCGTCGCACCGGGAAGGGGAGGAAGTGCAGCGTTCACTCTATCGGCTTCGGCGAGGGAGGCAATCCACTGCCGGCTGCGTTGTTCTCTTTCACCCAGCGCTTGTGCGGGAGGACCACCGACCCCTTCTTCCTCGCTATTGTATGTGGTGTGGGCAGATCGGGCCTCTCGCCGCACGCCTTGCCACATCCCGACGACCCTAAGGTATAAGTTTCTTTGAAACTATCATTGCTCTAGCTGCATGCGGATCTTTTTCGATTCTGTAGTCGAATCTAGGTCTTGGTTCAAAGAGGAAAGAAGGGTGCAGTGGGGTGGAGCATGAATCTAGGACGTGGTTCAATGAGGAAAGGAGGGAGGGAAAGTAGTATAGACTGGCTACCCAGCCGCTTTGTTGGTCAAAAAGGAAAAAAGGGGGTAACCCAGTACACACGTCTATAAGGAACTGATCTCTTTGTTGAAAAGGGAAAGAAACTAGGGGTCGGGTAGTTTGTGCGGGACTAGATTTGCTGCCCTCACATAGGAAAAAGGTTCAAAGAGAACAAATATGGGACCAATGCAGATATGCTGCTTGGCTCCATACTCTGCATCACCCATTTATACGTGTGGGCGCACATGGTCCTGGCATTTCCCATGTCCCATGTCCCATACAACTATTTTACTGTTGGTAATCTAAGAATGCTGCTGGAAAATTGAAGCAATGTCACTGTTAAAAGTAAATTACATTCTTAATGAATGTTGTTTTAAGAGAATGTCTCTGTTAATATGAATCAATGCAACCGTTTTAGAAATGCTATTGTCCTACTTTGTTTTCCATCAAGATAAGTTAGATGCTTCTTTTTGTCGCCGTTTGTTTCATCTCCTTTATTGGCCAGTAATTGTTTCCTTTTTTGCCTCTGTTAAAACAGGGATATCTATTCAACTTGTTGTTATAGCAAACTTAAATGTCACACTGGCAACTTTGCTTGATTTCAGTGCAACTGCACAAAACGAGATTGAATTTCCTATTCGTGTTGGTAGATTCGTATTTTATGTTGGTTGTCTCACGAAAGGTCAGTACAGGCCTTCATCCACATGATTGTGCAGTGTGCTTTGAGATGATGTGCTACTTGTATTGGTACTGTTTTAAATAAATGTTGAATTGAAGCTATTGTATTGCTCTCTTTTCCCATTAAGTAGTGAACAAAAATGGAACCAACCCAGACATGATGCGTGTTGCTTTGTTACAACAAACTCTGCATCACCCCCTTTATAAGTAGATGGAAGCACATGGTGTTGCGCCCACTCTCCCCTGGAACTGTTTATGCTTTTTTTAATCTAATGCCACTGGTAAAATTAAGCAATGCCACTCTCATAATTAACTATTGAATCTTAGTTCAAAACTGCAACACTTGCTAGGGATTGGCGGAATTACTATTTTTGTTGCCGCATGTTTCATCCTCCTTTATTTTGCCAGTAATTGATTCCTTTTTGCCTCTGTTAAAACAGGGATATCTATTCAACTTGTTGCTATTGTGACATTTTGCTTCGCTACGCGAAACACTTATGTTTTAAGAGTGTTTTGTGCAGTTCAACTTGAATGGCACGCCGGCGACTTTGCTTAATTTTGGTGGAACTGCACAAAAGGAGATCATGGATTTTCATATATGTGTTGGGATTTCTTTCAAGTCCTCCACGCGAGTTGTTTCACATCTTGGTCAAGAAAGGTCAGTACCGACTTTCATCCACATGATGTTGCAGCGTGCTTTGAGATGTTGTGCTACTTGTATTGGTACTGTTTTGAATAAATGTTGAATTGAAGCTATTGAACTGCTGTCTTTTACCATTGAGTGGGCAAAAAATGTTCCAACCCAGACATGATGCTTGTTTCTTTGTTACAACAAAACTCTGCATCACCCCCTTTATAAGTAGATGGAAACACATGGTGTTGTTGCGCCCACTCTCCCCTGGAACTGTTTATGCTTTTTGTTAATCTAATGCCGCTGGTAAAATTAAGCAATGCCACTCTCAGAATTAACTACTGAATCTTAGTTCGAAACTGCAACACTTGTTAGGGATTGGCGGGATTACCATATTTGTGGCCACATGTTTCATCCTCCTTTATTGGTGAGTAATTGATTCCTTTTTGCCTCTATTAAAACAGGGATATCTATTCGACTTGTTGCTATTGTAGACCGGATTTCCATATATGTGTTGAGATCTCTTTTAGGTCTTCCTCACGAGTTGTTTCAAATTTTGGTCTTGAAAGGTCAGTACCGACTTTCAGTATCGACTTTCCTTAGAATTAACTACTGAATCTTAGTTCAAAACTGCACCACTTGTTAGGGATCGGCGGGAGTACCATTTCTGTTAGGGATCGGCCGGAGTACATGTTTAAGAAATGTATTGTTCAGATAATGTCTCTGTTATTATATATCAGTCACAGTGTTTACAAATAGTACTATCCTGCTTTGTAGTTCTTTCTACATGTTTAACCAAGGTATTGTTAAGATAATGTCTCGGTTAAAATGAATCAGTCGCATTGTTTTAGGAATGGTACTTTTCTGCTTTGTCGTTCTTTATACATGTTGAAACAAGGCATTGTTAAGATAATGTCTCGGTTAATATGAATGAATCACACTGATGGAGAATTGCTACTCGCTTGCTTTGTTTCCCATTAAGATAAGGTAGATCAGTAGATGTTTTTCTTCTGGAAGTACAAGTCATCAACCGTTATTTCTCAGTAATTGTTTCCCTTATACCTATTGTTGCTTACAGGGATATCAAAATTAAATCTCGGTTTTATTCCGACTTTAATTTTAGTTGAACTGCACAAAAGGAGCCAATGTGTCTAAGGCAAACTATTGCATTAGTGGGTCTAGTTGGTTTTACCACTTTGCAGAAAGAAGCAGTCACTGTTTGCGCTACATTATAGAAGGAATGATCGAGAAGCTTTACAGAGTATTAGTAGACACTAGTGACATGGCTAGTCTGCAGAGAGCATAGGCAACTCTACAACACATGGAGTGCACTGGGCAAAAAGTGCCCAAATAAGTACAAGAAGCCATGATAGGACTCCAAGTCCGTCAATATCATTCTAAGCAACAATGATGGGGCATCTGGATATGGTAATCTGTTTACCGTACTTTCAGTTTGTTAGTCCACCGATTGGTGGGTTGACACTGGGGCCAATATTCATGTGTGTGCTGATGTGTCTTTGTTTTCTTGCAACATATAAATACGAAATCCACAGGGATGTCAGCTTAATTTTAGTGGAACAGCACAAAATGTTCAGATGGTTCGTGTCCTCCATAATACTTCATAATGCACAATACATCGAATGGTTCTCTAATCATTCGTTGTCACCTTGAGCCACCAGACTATCAGATGATAAACCCTGCCCGTTCCACAATCATAGGCATTACATATTTTGAATGGGAAAAGCTTGTCAAAGTTTAATCATTGATGTTAGCAAGAAGACATTAGTTTAATATATTGGAATTGGAAAACCTTGTCAAATTTTGCTCATTGATGTTAGCCAGAAGACATGCATTTGATATTTTTGAGTGGGACGTCCTATGATGTGAGAAACGCTGATCGTTTTTTCCTATTCCTGTCTTCAGTTCAGAAGTAAATATTTACTCTGCTGAGATGCATAGTCACATGAATGTTGACTTATGTAAGGTATTTTAAGAGTTTGTTCTGAATGTTGTGTATGTAATGACAGGCCTTGTGAGTTTGATTGCAAAGTTGAGCTTGGAATGCTGTGGCATGCGGCATCACGAACTATTCACCATGCCTCCTGAGAATAATTCTTCATATTGTTTTGCATGTTGAGCTAATGCTTATGATTTGCATATTAAAAAGATCATCCTCTTCTGTTTTTTCTGTGCTTAAGAAGTTCATTGTCTTATGTTTCATTCATAGCCTATACGACAACTCGGGTAGGTTAGAGGTGAAATCATATGATCTTCCAACCAACTCATCATCTTAGGCCGTGATTGGATCGTCATTTTCCAACCAAAACCGCTTGTAAAACTAACACTTGAAGATGGTCTCGGGTGAAGCGTTTGGTTGGTCGATTTTGACTAATAAAATATACACTTGTCTCTCAAATTACACGTGTAACTCGTCGGTTTTTGTTACAGACCCCAGACCCTCGGTTTCATTATGCATGTATTTTACGCGTTGTTTCCGATGACGAGTAAATTACACTTGTATCTTAATATAGGTGTGAAATAAACCAGAGCTCCCAAGCGCGGCCTTACCGTTTCATGTTGTCTCAGTCTCTCGAATGTGCTCATAGGTGTCCGATGATCCTGGCTTCCTGAATGAGCAGCGGGCGCTGTATCAGACCATCCCTAGGGCCTGCGAGGCCCTCTCCGTCGTCCTTGGAGTTGTTGCGCTCGCCGTGGTGCCGAGCATTGTCAACATGGTCAACGAACATGAGGATTCAGGAGATGACTTTATTTTGACTGGATGACAGTAGGGACCCACTAGGGCCATGGCCGTACGTACGCAAGTGCCTCCTTATTATGTACAACTATATCTTTTTTGCTTCCTCCTGGTTTCCTGACATCACGGTCCCACACCATTGTCAACCCATGTAGTCAATAAACGAGAGAATTGCACAAGGAGCGGCCGACAGCTGGGACCAAGCAGCTCGAGCAATATGTGTGTTTTTGAGGTGTGAGCACTGCAGAGTTTTTCTTGAGCGACGTTTTCATTGTTGTTCAGAGGAGAGCGGGGTATTAACTGGGCAGGCTGTGGCCCGTCTAGCCCAGGCTAGATATCCAGCCTAGATATTAATTTTTTTCAAACTCAAAATGGCTAGCCCGGCTATACTTTTTTTTGAGGAATAACCAGGCAAGGTCAACTTGTTATTCTTCGCCCCGCTGGGCTGCAAATCTTTCCTAGGAGGGATGCATTAGGCTTAACAAAAAAATGGGCTTTAAGAAATAATAAATGGGATGTAATTATAAAAACTGGGTTGTAACTATAAAAAATGCACCAAACACGTAATTAGTTTATAAAATATTATTTTTGGATTTTGAAAATTTTAATTTCATTAATTATTGCGCGCGCAATGTTTCGTTGGATTTTTACGTAAGACAAATTTATATTGAAATTGTATTTAATCTGATTAGAAATTTCAGGATAAAAATATTTCAGATCCCATCAAAATGTGGGAAATTTTATTGAATTATGTTTTGAATGTTTGGTTGAAATTATTAATCGTTGTCCTAGCTAGAAAATGGGTTGTACTTTTAACAAACTGTAAATGGGCTGTAGTAAATTCCATTAGATTCAAAAATGGGCTGTACATTCTTACAAATCTCAAATGGGCTATAAGTTCTCTGCCACACACTTGTGGGCCTACTAAGTTGACGCATCCCCTAAAAAAATTTGACACGTATGCAAGGCTTTATCAACTTATAGTCAACACACGGTTCTAGCAACAGTGGCCGTTGGATGTCCATCCAACGAATGTCGTGCTTCTTCTTTAATCTCGGATATTCTAGCTTCACCCGCCCAAAAAATGATTCCTCCGCCTGACATCTGGGGCGCACCGTTTCGGAGGCTGACCTATGGGCCTACTAAGTTGACGCGTATCGAGGGCTTTGTCAACTTAGTCAATATAAACGATTCTAACTACTGTGACCGTACGATGTCCATCCAACGGCCGTCATGCTTCTTCAACCGCTGGTCTTCTTGCTCCAGCCTCCCAAAGCAGCGCGGGTCGTGCCGCCTACTACTGCCTCCCGTGGCCGGCTGTGCTGCCGCGGAGGCCTCACAACCCCCTACTACTCCCACCGCTGGCCAGGCCCTGCGGCGACGGCATCCTCACACCATAGCCAAACCAGTGAACCATCGTACTCCATTCCGCATGGGCATCCACTGTCGCGTCTTCCCCGGCTCCGCGACGTCCCCTTCCCAGGCCTCGCCGTCGTCCACTGCCTTGGTGCTCTCGGCGCGGCGTAGTCAATGTGGTCAATGACCGACTTCTATTGGAAGAGTACTGTACGTCGAGAGGCTGACAGCTAAGTCCACGGCCGCAGCAAGGAAGTGCCTCCTTATTACGCGGAAAATAATTATTCCTCCACCTGACAGCAGGGACCCACCGGACAAGCCATTGTATTTCATGAAAAAAAACATTTCCCCCTGACTGTTGGGACCCACCAGCTACATCTTCGCACGCAAGGTAGTGCCTGACAGTCGGGACCCACCTGGTCGAAGCATACGTAGCGTTGTCATTCTGGTCGCGAACGTGTATGGTCGATGTAGAGGCGTGCATGTGTGGTAGTAGAGGCGTGCACGTAGCATGTACACGTATGTACAGCGGACAGGGTGCAAGAAAGTAAATACGGCCACGTACGTACAGACGGGCGGGGTCTCGAACGCCGACTCGTGCATACGTACGGCCAGGGCTCGTGTACATGGTTGTGGTTGGGTCGGAATGGAGAAACTGCGTCGTTGTCGTGTTCATGGGAAGGCAACGAAATGCACCGTGTTCATCGGGAGGCAAGGAACATGTGTTGTTCATCAAAAGCCAACCGGCTTGGACAAAACAGCCGATGGAAACGAGGCCTGGCGTACCGCAGAACGGAGGAAACGGCCTTGTGTTCGACCGACCACGTATGTGTACATACGGGAGGGGTCTCGAACACCTACTCGCGCATACGTACGGCCAGGGCTCGTGTACATGGCTGGGTCGAAACGGAGAAACAGCGTCGTCGTCGTGTTCATGTGGAGGCAACGGAATGCGTCATGTTCATGGGGAGGCAACGGAATGCGTCATGTTCATGGGGAGGCAACGGAATGCGTCGTGTTCATCGGGAGGGCTTGGATGGAACAGGCGATGGAAACGAGGCCTGGCGTACCGCGGAACGGAGGAAACGGCCTTGTGTTCGACCGGCCACGTTCGAAACGGGATCATGTTCATCGGGAGGGGTCTGGCGTACCGCAAAACGGAGGAAACAGACCTCCTACGGTCGAAACGGGGTCCTGTTGATCGGGAGGGGTGTGGCGTACCGCAAAACGGGGGAAATGGACTTGTGTTGGAGCGCTACGGTTGAAATGGAGGTCCTGTTCATTAGGAGGGGTGTGGCGTACCGCAAAACGGACTCCACAGGATACTGTTCATCTCCACCGTCGACCTCCTCTAGCCTCCACGGGCTACTGTTTATCCACCGTCGACCTCCTCCAGCCTCCACCTACGACTATTCATCCATGGGCTCCTGTTCATCCAGCCTCCACCGGCTACTGTTCAACCAGCCCTCTCCATGGGGTCCTGTTCAACCACCCCTTCATGGTCTATTGTTCATCTAGCCCTCCACTAGCTACTGTTCAACCAGCCCTCCATCGGCTACTGTTCAACCAGCCCTCCACGGGGTCCTGTTCATCCAGCCCTTCACGGGGTCCTGTTCATCCACCGGCTCGATCGATCGGGGTACTGTTCATCCAGCGGCAACAGCCTCTACTATCACGGGTTCATGTTCATCCAACCCCCACCGGGAACTGTTCATCCAAATCCCCCCCCCCAACAACGCTCACTGTTCATCCAGAGGCAGCATCGATCGGCTTCAGTTAGCAGCAGTAGCGAAGGAATCGCTCGATCGGGTTCAGTTAAAAGCCATCGATCGATCGCTCGGGTTCAGTAACGCGTAGTATGCAGTGCAATCGCTCGGGTTCAGTTAGAGCCCAACGCCTCGCTCGGGTTCAGTTAGAGCCCAACGCCTCGCACACACACGCGTACGTACGAGAGAAACGCACGTCGCTCGGCCCTCGACCACCCACCGTAACAGGGAACTCCCCCGATATTTTCCTCGCCCTCGCTTCTACCACGGTTTTCTCCGTCATGGATGGCCCAAAGAATGTCATGCAGGTACGTCTCCGGCCTGCCCAGGACGAAAATCCCATTTTCTGTGATGATTTTTGTCATAGAAGTAGGAGCCCACCACATCTATGATGATACCGGGTTTTGTCACAATTATCATCATAGAAGTGTCATAAGTATGACAGAAAAAAATTTGTTCGGCCCAAAATGTCACGGATGTCTTTTTTGTAGTGAGGCGTAGTCGGTTGGCAATGACCTTGACTGCCAACTTATATAGAACCGGGCAGAGTGATATTGGATGATATTGTGAGATACTCTGGGGGTGACGTACCTTAGGGATCAGTGTAATTGACGTGTCGTTGATCCCCACTGGTAGTTCACCTCCGTTGAGAAAAGCCAACACCGCTGGAGTTACTTCATCTTGTAGCAACTTCCAATGACGCTGGAAAAAACCTGCCGTGAAACTGTCCACCCCGGCGCCTTGGAAGGCGCCATTTGAAATAATGCTCGGTGGACTTCAAGTGGCTCGTACGGTTTACATAACAGTTCATTCATCTCCGGTGTGTCCAGGTTTGGAACATGCGATAATAACGCTTTAGTGTCTCTAGCACCTTGCGTCATATAGTGTCTGGTAGAATGCTTGGATTTCTGCCTTATCTTCCTCTTCATTTGCACAGGTAGAGCCATCCTCTCTTTTGAGACCAACTATCCAGTTGGTGCGTTTTCCTCGTCTAGCTTGTGCTTGAAAATATGTCGTGTTCCGGTCACCGTCACGGAGCCACGGAACTCGGGACCGCTGCCTCAACTAGACTTCTTTGAGCCTAAGGGCTTCTATGAGTTTCTTCATGATGCTTATCTCCTCGTTTGATGGGCCTCGCCCCACTGAGTGTTGACGTAGCTTGTCAAGTCATTTCTGAAGGTTACGGACAGTTCTTGTCAGGATGCCAAATTCGCGGGCTCCCCAGGGTTCAAGCTGATGTTGTAGAGCCCCCAATGAGTCCATGATGCCCTGCAGTCCAGGATTGTGGGTCTGCTCCCGCCAGGTTTGTGCTATTAAAGGCTCATAATCCTGATGCGACTGCCAAACATTTTCATAACGGAACTGCTTGGCTCCAATCGGCCTCTGTGAGAATGCGTGGTTTCTGAACTCAATAATGACAAAACAATGATTGGACTCCACCGCACACACATGCCGAACCCGCGTATGATCATACCTCTGCCTAAACTCATCGTTGGTAAAGGCCCTATCAATCCTTGCTTTAACATTTGCGTCTCTAGGCTGACGATTGTCCCAGGTGTAAGCAACACCCGACCGCCCCAAATCTTGGAGCACGCACTCACTGGTGACTTCCCGAAAATCTCTCATATGCCTCTCAGGGCGCGCTGATCGGCTAAAGTGCTCGTCTTGATACAAAGTTTCGTTGAAGTCGCCTATGCACATCCATGTTGCATGAGGAATGGCATGTAGGGTTCTTAGAAAACGTCAGCTGTGATGACGGTCTGCTGCTCTCGGCGCTCCGTAAAACCCCGTTAACCTCCATGCATTTGAGCTCGGTAAGCCATCCCGGACCAAAACATCAATGTGGCTCTTACTGTAAGATTTAAGTTCCACATCCACTTCTTTAGACCAAAACAGCCATATACCTCCGCTAAGACCGTCAATGTCCACTGCAAAGTTGCCTACAAACCGTAGAGTATGCCGCAAATCCTCCACTCGATTACCTCTGATCTTTGTCTCCATAACAAAAACCAGCTCGGGCCCTTCTTTCTTCACCACATTGCGAAGCTCTCGAACTTCCTCGGGATTCGCAAGCCCCCAACAGTTCCGGCTCAAACAGCTCATCACGACTGGCAGGGCTGACTAGCAGCACCTACCGAGTTCTTTGACGTCGTTGGCGTATCTCTTTTCTTTTTTGGCGCACATTCTTCTTCTGCGCCCTCAATGTTGTCCTCTCGACTTGCTGGCGCAGGATCACGCTGGATTAAGGCATTGGTGTGGGTTTCAACATGTTCTTCTATTGTCAGCAAGGGCATAATCACCTTTCTGTACACCTGATTCGGAGGGCCACCTTTCCTCTTATTCCTGCCATTAGTATTCTTCTTCTTAGGCGAGTTGACCTCCGGGTTGCCATCTCGCGTAGAGCTGGATTCAGGAACTTCATTCTTTCCTCCTCCTGATTTTGCATTAGTCTGACTCGCCCCCGAGTTCCCATTTGAAGATGTCCTCTTTTTGTCTTCCGGTGCACGGAGACTAGTTTTGAAGGGGAGGTCGCCGTTCTCATCTCTAGTCCCCGGCATCGGACAAAGCAGATCCGAGTGACCCAAGCAGCCACATGAAAAACAGAAGTTCGGGACGTTTTCATATTGTATGTCATACCAATCACGGCCGCCTCTAGCCGCTGAATCTATGAGGATCCACCTTCGCAAAGGTTTCCTGACATCAATTGTGACTCGTGTCCTCAAAAATCCTCCCATTGGATCAAATTGCACTCATTGAGCATTCTTATCAATTTGTTTTGCCACTGACAGCCCCCGTTTTTTGTTCCGAAGATTGAAGGGCAAGTTAGGAACCCTGGACCACAACTACAGCCTATCGAATTGTAATTCAGAAGGCTTCATGCAATCGGAGAACTCGGATAGGATGACTGCGTGCTTACTGATATGCCATGGGCTGCCAACCCACACGCGATCGCGATCACGCTTAGTGGTGAATTCCGCCACAAAAATATTTTCCCCCGCCGGCCTAAAGGTCGGGCCTTTAGGGTTCCCCCAAGCAGGACGAAGAGCATTGCAGATTGTTTGGATGTGGAACTTGTGTCGATGTAGAACTTTCCCTGTCAATGACCACATCGTCGGTTCATCATTGTCGACATCGCCGATCACTAGCGGTGTGGCTTCCTCTTCCATCAGATCCATCTTGCCCATTGCCTCCTCCAGCCATGCCCTTGCCGTCCGTGGCGAGAGGGCGCCTGCCTTCTCCTTGCCAGCGTCGGACGAGTCCATCCCAGCGCTGCCCCTGACACGCCCCGCCGATCGAGATCGGTCGTGCGCCGCTTTTTCCCCTCGAAACCCTAATCGCCTGTCAGGAGGTTCCTCGTGGCCCATCTCTTGTACATCATATATACGTGCCTTTGCACATGACTAATACATGGTACAATTCCCACAACATACAAGAGGTGCCAAACTCAGGCGCCACTGTTGGGTGGCCTTCTTGATGAACTGGCTATTTCATGTCTGATGCGAGTTCCTCGAGTCAAGCACCTAATGGCATAATCTTCGTTTAGGTTGTAAAAGATGAAGCCGACTTTTATACGGGAATTATTATTACTCACTGCGGAAGAAATTTGGCATGGTAGAGGAATGGGTTCATGTCTTCAAAAGGGGTCGTGATCAGAACGTATCTTGGCATGCCTTTGATCTAGTGCATCAACTCTTGAAGTCGCTTCCTCCAGTTCCACCAAAGTATTCGGAAGCCGTGGGATTTGGTTGCGCGGTTCTTAGTGACTGCTATTTGTACTTTCATGGCAAAGACTCAATAAGAAGATCTACGAGACATGTTATATTTTACAATACTCAGACAAACAAGTGGCACCCTGCCCCAGATATGCTACAAAAGCGATATTTCTATAAGGATATGATTCTCACAGCCAGATTGTGAGCGAGGTCTATCTGCTGACATCAAACATGTGATCAACCACTTGTAATGAACTGGTTGCAGGCTTATGGATTCTGATCATTTCTTTTAACGGTCGTTTTTGTTTAGTGGATTGTCGGGACACCTGTAAGCTACAGTAATAGTTTATGATGCAAACACACAGACACGGGATTGTGGACAAGATTCATGGACTATACACGCCATCTGAGCACCTCATGGTCTTTTGAAGCCGTGGCTGCTTTGGTCTCACTGGATGGAAAGCCCTGTGTTATCCGTAATAACATGAGCATTACCCTTGTTGATGTCTATGACCCACCAACGCTTATTGAGATTGATAGTACCTGCATGTGGGAGACTTTTGCCCGGGAGGGCCAGCACAGGTCTTTTATGGCAAACTTGTGGTAAAAAATTGCAAATCATCATTTAAAGATTAGAATTGTATAATTTTTGTTTTGCAACCCTTCGCCGAATCTAGATTTGGTCCCTCTTTTTTGCGGGGCTAGATTTGGTCCCTCAACTCCGAAATCGGAAACTTGCACCCCAATTACTGAAACCGGACAAAGTTCATCCCTGGACTCGGTTTTGACTGTTTTTGGTGCCGACACACCCCCGTTTTGGCCGTGTTGGCTCAAATTCGCATACTTATGAAAATTCGTGAACTTCTTAAAAATGTACCTAATTTTTCAAACCCATGTGCTTTTCCTAGTTCTTGTAACTTTCTAAAATTCATGTACTTTTTCAAATTCACGTATGTGTTTTCAAATCCATGAACTTTTTTGAAATTCGTGTACTTTTTCCAAGTTCGCTTTTTTTCAAATGCACATGTGTTTTTTAAATCTTCATGAATTTATAAAAATTACATGAACTTGAAAACAGTACACACACTTGAAAAAATACGGGAATTTGAAAAAAATACATGAACTTGAAAAAAAAGCGTGAACATCAAAAAATAAATGGATTTGGAAAAAAATGTATGTGAATTTCAAAAAAGTTCATGGATTTGGAAAGTGCATGGATTTGAAAAAAATATGCGACCTCGGAAAAAGTACGCGGATTTGAAAAAATGGACGAACTTGAAAAAGATATGTAGATCTCAAAAAAGTTCATGATTTTTAAAAAATATACGTACTTGAAGAAAGTACTCATTTCAAAGAAGTCCATGGATTTAAAAAAATACGTGATTTTGAGTTAGTATGGTCAAATCCAGGGTGAGTTGGCACCAAATACAGTCAAAATCGAGACCATGGATGAACCTTGTCCGGTTTCAGTGGTTAGGGGCGCAAGTTATCCGGTTTCAAAGTTGAGTGACCAAATGTAGATTCGGCCAATAGTTGGGGAATGAAAAGTATACTTTTCTCTTTAAAGGCCCATATTTTTCAATGCCAAGTGCTCCAAGTTTGAATATGTGTGTTTATCAAGTGGAAACATGTTCAAATGTATTTATTTTTTGGTGATAAAGATACTTAGTTTTTTATGAAATGAATAGAAATTGAACATATGACATTGAGCTACTAACTTATTTTTTTATTAAATAAAAAACATATGAGATTGGAAATTAAATGAATAGACATTAAACAAATAAAATTGAGCTACTGAAATAATTTCAGAAAATAGAAAAACAAAAACATATGAGATTGAGCCACTGAAAAAGAAATCACTAAATCAAATAAAATATCACGATTTCATTTCCAAGTGCTTCGAGTTTGAATATTTGTGTTCGTCAACTAGAAGCATGTTCGTATTTGTTTTGTTTTGCGGGGAAGATAGTCAGATTTTTCAATAAACATATAGATTGAGCCACTGAATTTTTGTATTAAATGAAAAAACATATGAGATTGGCAATTAAATGAATAGAAAATTAAAATATATGAGATTGAGCCACTGAAATAATTTTCATTACATAAATAAAATATGATGGTTTCATTGTCAAGTGCTTCGAGTTTGTATATTTGTATTTGTCAACTAGAAGCATGTTCGTATTTGTTTTGTTTTGCAGGGAAGATAGTCAGATTTTTCAATAAACATATAGATTGAGCCACTGAATTTTTTTATTAAATGAAAAAACATATGATATTGGCAATTAAATGAATAGAAAATTAAAATATATGAGATTGAGCCACTGAAATAATTTTCATTACATAAATAAAATATGATGGTTTCATTGCCAAGTGCTCCAAGTTTGAATCTGTGTGTTTGTGATTTTTTATTAAATGAAAAAACATATGATATTGGCAATTAAATGAATAGAAAATTAAAATATATGAGATTGAGCCACTGAAATAATTTTCATTACATAAATAAAATATGATGGTTTCATTGCCAAGTGCTCCAAGTTTGAATCTGTGTGTTTGTGATTTTTTATTAAATGAAAAAACATATGATATTGGCAATTAAATGAATAGAAAATTAAAATATATGAGATTGAGCCACTGAAATAATTTTCATTACATAAATAAAATATGATGGTTTCATTGCCAAGTGCTCCAAGTTTGAATCTGTGTGTTTGTGATTTTTTATTAAATGAAAAAACATATGATATTGGCAATTAAATGAATAGAAAATTAAAATATATGAGATTGAGCCACTGAAATAATTTTCATTACATAAATAAAATATGATGGTTTCATTGCCAAGTGCTCCAAGTTTGAATCTGTGATTTTTCTTTAAATCATATTGATTATATAAGCCACTGAAATAATTTTCATATTAAAAAATGGTGGTTTGTTATGGAAGGGCTTTGAGCCAGAGCGGGCCCAGCAGCGGCCTGGTATCCTTCCACTTATCCTTTCGCAACAGCCCCCAGCCCACTACCAACTTGGAATGGGCAGGCCAGCAATATTACAACACAAGCCCAGGCCCAAAGCCCACCCCAAACATCCACACCACCTTAATGCTCCCACATGGGTGACGAGCTCTCGTGACTGAGCTCGGCGAAAATGATCGTTCAGCCCGGTATTTAAGCTGGTGCTTGTGCTTGTAGACTAGCGAGGTGGGACTAAAAAGGGTGGAATGGACGGTGGAGCGACTACACAGTGAGTGCAAAACTGGTGCTCTGCAGCCAAACACTGGGCGGCCTCGTATGCTCCAGAATGCGTCGGCCCACTTCCAGCAGGCCTCTGCAACCAGCTTCCTGTTAAAGTTTAATTTTACCCAATTTGTTTTTTAATCAAATTTACCCAATTTGTGAAATGTGACAAATAAACATGGACCTTCAGCCAAGTAGTATATTCGTTTACCTACACAAATTTTCTGCTAAACCTAATTTTGTGATGCCCCGGCCCCAGCGATGAACTTTGCATGATTTACGTAAAAAAAACTTTGCATGATTTACGTAAAGATATGGGTCACTCAGGGCACATGCGCGATGCATCCATCGATTAGCTGGCTCGGCGCAGTTTTTAGCGAGGAAAATACATATCGTGTGCAACGCTGCTATACACACGACACTCCACGCACGATTTGTGCACGATGGTTCACATCCAGCCATCGAATCAAGGAACCAAGTGCATCACATCCATCAGATGGTCAATCGTTCATGCATCGTGCATGGTGGATCGGCTGTGAAGTAGTTTCGTATCGTGTGACTCCTGCATCGTATGGACCATATACGTGTACAGAACATAGTGGGTCTCGTTTTCTTGATGGCTTGATGCTTTCTGATTCGTCATCTTCTTTGTACCTTAACAGAGGAACATCTTGGGTTACTTGCTGCTTGCGTACGTTGCATATTGCATTTCCCTAAGGAGGTGTTTAGATTGGAGACTGGTAACGTGAATGGTAAAGGAATTAGATAACGCTGGTAACAGGGATGTACTGGAAAAACTCTGTTTTGTTTGGTTCACGCCTGTAAAGGAATCGAGTTACGGTGTCTGCTTCGAGGTCGTCGTGGCCAGTGGCCGGTGGCTGAAAAGGAGAGCAGACAAGGGATTGGAAGGAGAGCAGGCAACAGAGGAGGACGGAGGAGCGAGGACAGGAGGAGGAGGGACGGAGCCTGTACCTTGCAGTCCGGCGACGAGGTGGAGCTGGGGCGGCAGGGAACAGGGCGGCGACCAGGGGCGGCGGCGATGGCTACCAAGCGGCGGTGCGCGCTAGACGAGGAGGATCGAGGGAGATGGAGAGGGGGCTGGAAGGGGATCTAGAAGGCGCCGGCGCCGGCGCCGGAGTCGAAGGGGAGGCGGCGGCGCAGGTCAAGGACGAGCGAATCATGGGAGGAGAGGTGCGGTATCGCCAGCATTTACGGAGGGGAGTGGGTGATATCGATCTAAAACTGACTTGCAATTGTTTACGGAGGCATCCAATTACGTCGTGCGCATACCAAACACTTGTAACATTTTTCGTTTACCCCGTAAACAGGTAACGGAGGTTTCTCACTGAAACAAACACCTCCTAAAATTTATCCAAATCCAAAAGATTCGGGAGTACTATGTGTGAACTGTAGAGCTAATCAACTCGTGCCATGCTGCCACTTGTGTTAAGGAAAAAAAAGTGTGCCACTTGGTCATCGCTCTCGTGTCCTCCCTATGTCCTATGAAGGCTGGATGTACGTTTTGTTTTGTTTGCGATCAAATCAGAGAGCTTTATTCCATGAAAGTATTCTCTGGACAATCAGCCAGCAAGCTGGTTACCAGGAAAGATGGAGTTTTGTCGAGCCAACACTCGGTCATATTCAGGGTACAAGCACGCTTTGCACATAGATGTGCCGGTAAGTTAGCCGACCGGTTTACATGCTGAATCTCAAAAACAAAAAGATTATAAACTAGCTCTCCTATTTCTTCTAAGATGGGAGCCACAATTGAGCGAGAATTGTGGCGGGGGTTCCAGAGTGACACCAACTCCACGCAGCCCACCTCCATGATCACATGTGAGTAACCTCGAAGTGTCGCAAAAGGAGCTCCTTCTTGTAGCGATAAAGCTTCGACGATCAGTGGGTCTAAGATACCCACGTATGGCTTGCTCCAGGCTCCCAACAGTGCTGACGAGGAGCATGCTACACCGCTCGCACCGCCTTTTCTATCAGCAAAATTTAGAGCCCCATCAGTAGTGATCTTGATGACTCCTGGTTCCGGTGGCCTCCAGCCATGCCCCGACAGAACCGTAGAGAGGTTCCGTGGGAGTTCAAGGAGCGCGAGTGCCCCCTTGGTAGTTCTGAGAGCCGTAGTCGGGTCTCTTCCTTTCCATTCTTGATACGATTGCGAGAGTGCCATATTGTCCACATAATGGTGATTATTTTTGGTCGATCTTCCTCTGCAAAATGTGTATCACATAGAATATCGCAAGCCCAAGAATCCGGGTGTAAACGAGGCAGTCTGAAGCCGAACCAAGCATAAGCTTCCTCCCAGAAGCGTTGTGCATGAGAGCATAAAATCAGAGCGTGCATGAGGTCTTCCTCCTTTGCTAAGCAAACATTGCATCGATCCACAACTGCAATGTGACGGTGTTTGAGAGTGCACTCATCTGGAAGGATCCCTCTCAGTACTCTCCACCAGAACACGCATACTTTTGGGATAACTTTGAGTATCCGCAGAGCATTCCACATCTATTTTTCATCTCCTGAGGTGCCGGTAGTCGTTCCTTCTTCTAGAGCTTGACGCTCGTTTTGGTATGCCAATTTAATAGTGTGGTTGCCTGATCTTTCAGAGGCCCAAGCATATGAATCATCACCCCCCACGCCTAATGGGTATATTGAGAATGTCACCAGTGTCTGGTGTGATGAATGTTGAGCGCACAAGATCTTGCCGCCACAACCAATTATCGACATCAATCAAGTCTGAAACCAACTGAACATTGGTGTTTAGCGGCTTCACCATAGGGGATAAAGAGATAGTTCCGGGAATCCATTTATCTGTCCAGACGTTGATGGAAGTCATGTCTCCCACTCTTTTTATTAAACCTGCTTCCAACGCTTCCCTGCCCACAATGATCGCTTTCCAAGTAGGAGCTGCTGATTTGGGAATGGTTGCATGCATGAAATCTGTGTCAGGGAAGTAACATCCCTTCAAAACTCTTGCACATAGAGAATCCGGGTTAGTTAAGAACCTCCATCCGTGCTTCCCAAATAGTGCAAGATTGAATTGATGGGGTTCACGAAAACCCATGCCTCCCTTGCACTTGGGTGTCGCAAATTTTTTCCAAGAAACCCAGTGCATAGCATTCTTGTCAAGAGAACTGCTCCAGAAATACTTTGCCATGGGAGAAGTCATACTCTTACAAACCTTCTTAGTGAGCAGAAAAGTACTCATCGAGGGAATTGTCTGAACCATTGACTTTAGTAGTGTTTCACGTCCCTTCACATGCCAGTAGCTTCTCATACCATCCCTGCATTTTACCACGGGCCCTCTCCCCGATGTGATCAAAAGTCCCACTCGAAATACGTCCAACAGTGGTGGGGAGGCCCAAGTAGCGCTCGTTAAACGCCTCCACTGTGATGTTTACGATGGCTTTCAGCTGTTGCCTCAACTGAGCTGGTGTATTTGAACTGAAGTAAATTGAACTCTTTTCACGGTTGACACACTGCCCCGAGGCTTCTCCATAAATTCGAAGAATCTCATTCAGTCTTACAGCACTTTGGTTGGTTGCACCAATGAAGATCAAGCTACTATCATCTGCAAATAAAAGATGTGTGACCCAAGGTAGCCTGTAGCTGACTCTAATATCTCTGTCAATATATCCACCATCATGGTACTTGAGGAGAGAGAAGAAACCTTCAGCACATATTAAGAATAGATACGGCGAAACCGGATCCCCTTGTCTGAATCCACGGGGGGGGAGTAAAACAGGGTAGCGGTTCTCCGTTGACAGAACAGAAAACTGTATTGAAGATACACATTTCATGATCAGTCGGACAAAGACCATGTTGAAACCTAGACGTATTAAAATGGCCTCCAGAAAATGCCATTCAACTCTGTCGTAGGCCTTCATCATGTCTAGCTTGACAACACAAGTATAATTTTTCCCTTTCTTCATTGTATGCACACTTTCGTATGCCACTAAGACATTGTCAGTAATCAAGCGTCCGGGAACAAAAGCACTTTGCTCTTCACTGATAATCAAAACTGATCTCAACCGATTAGTAATGCATTTGGCGGCAATTTTATACAAAACCGGACAGAGAACTATAGGTCTATATTGAGAAATTGACTGGGGTGTCATACCTTCAGGATCAAAGTGATGGAAGTATCGTTTAGACCTGATGGTAGCCCACCTCGGTTCAAAAAATCTAGCACTGGTCGGGTAACATCATTACAAACTAAACTCCAATGTCGTTGGTAGAAGCCGGCAGTAAAGCCATCTACTCCTGAAGCTTTAGAAGGAGCCATCTGAAAGAGAGTCGAGCGCACTTCCGCCACAGTATATGGCTTTGTAAGATGTACATTCATGTCCAAAGATACCTTGGCTGGCACATGATTAAGAAGTTCAGTTGCATCAGAGAATCCCTAGGATTCGTATAAGTTTTGATAGAAACGTTGAACCTCACTCTTATCCTCGGCTTCACTAGCACAAATTGTACCATCTTGCCGATGCAGCCCTCGGATTCTGTTCATTCCCTTCCGTTGCGCCGCCTGTGCTTGGAAGTAAGATGTGTTGCGGTCACCTTCACGTAGCCACGGCACTCGCAAACATTGCCGCAGCCAAATCTCCTCCTGGTGAAGGGCTTCCCATAGTTGACAGACAATAGCTCGTTCTTCCTCCGTCGGTCCTGATACGTCTTCGTCGTATCTACTTTTTCAAACACTTTTGCCCTTGTTTTGGACTCTAACTAGCATGATTTGAATGGAACTAACCCGGACTAACGCTATTTTCAGCAGAATTGCCATGGTGTTATTTTTGTGCAAAATAAAAGTTCTCGGAATGACCTGAAAATTAACGGAGATTATTTTTGGAATGTATAAAAAATATTGGCGAAAAGATCCACGTCAGGGGGCCCACACCCTGTCCACGAGGGTGGGGGCGCGCCCCCTGCCTCGTGGGGCCCCTGACGCTCCACCGACCTCAACTCCAACTCCATATATTCACTTTCGGGGAGAAAAAATCAGATAGAAGGATTCATCGCATTTTATGATACAGAGCCGCCGCCAAGCCCTAAACTCTCTCGGGAGGGCTGATCTGGAGTCCGTTCGGGGCTCTGGAGAGGGGAATCCGTCGCCATCGTCATCATCAACCTTCCTCCATAACCAATTTCATGATGCTCACCGCCGTGCGTGAGTAATTCCATCGTAGGCTTGCTGAACGGTGATGGGTTAGATGAGATTTATCATGTAATCGAGTTATCCTATATACCTAAAAGATTCATCCCCACAACTTGATTTATCTCAACATGCAGCCCATCCACATCATCACACATGCCACATCAGCGATCTTATTGCCTTTTCCAACAGTAACAGCCATGCATGCGCCCCCACAGCAAAAATGTGACAACTTTTTAATTAAAAAACCTGCTACATCATTCAAATAAAAAACCAACAAATCGTGGATATACATAGCCATCCTTGACACCGAAGTGACCCGGCGTTTCCTCTTCGTAATAAAGGAGGCAACTTAACTACACAAGGAGCCTAGAACCTGACGATGCATCTTCAGTCTTCCCACTATTCTCTTCTAATTAGTCGAGTTGCGGGCTTTGCGGCCACGAAATTGAGCTTCGCGCAAGCGACCTTGACGCTTCGATGGGGCTGGATGCCGCGCCATCGTGCCGCACCTGGACGGAACCGTCAGACGCCTATAGTGCATCGTTCGCACCCGCATGGGCTTTGCTTGGCCGGCCACCTCCGACCATCCATCCGCGCTGCCCTCCACACCCCAGTCCGCGTTGTCTCGGCACCAGCAACGAACCGCCGCTTGCCCGCGGCGCATCGTGGCACCCGCATGGGCTTCGCTTGGCCGACCACGTCTGGCCATCCGTACGGACTTCACCTGGCCGCGCTTCTCTCCATACCCCGGTCCGCGTCCTTCAGGCACCAGCAAGAACTCTTGCCGCTGCGCCGTGATGGAGCCCCTCTGCCCTCCTGTCTTTGCTCCGGCATGGAGCGTGGTGAGTCGGTAGGTGTGGCGTGTGATGGAAGAGGAAGAAGAGAGATGTTTGCAGTAAGGATATCTCATTTCTCTTTTGTTGTCTCAACATTAGAACCCGAAGTTTGTGGCATTTCATTGCAATGGGCAAGATGTGATGAAGCCATGTACCTAGGGTAGGGGCACGGGCCTGTCCAAAGAGCCCTACCCTGGGGCATCCCTAGGAGAAGTCACCTTTCAATCGACTTGAAGGTATCCCACTCGACGAGTTCAAGACAGTCGACCAAGAAGCCATCACTCAACCATGAAGCCAACCACTCGACTACCAGGAGGCCTATAGTCACTCTGCAGGCAAACGGTTAGCTGTTAAGTAGTCTTTATGGTCATTATAGCACCTTATTAGGGGCGTTACCAGTAACGCTCGACCTTAAATGTACCTTAAAACCCTGCATTACTGAGGGCAGGAGGGGGCCGGCGAACTCTATATAAGCCACCCCCCTCCTCAGTATGAAGGGTTCGCATCCCTGTAATTCACACGCGCATAATCCAGTCGACCGCCTCCGGGCTCCGAGACGTAGGGCTATTACTTCTTCCGAGAAGGGCCCGAACTCGTAAACCTTGCATGCTTACAACTTCTCCATAGCTGAGATCTTGCCTCTCCATACTTACCCCCCTACATCACTGTCAGAGTTAGAACCACGACAGTTGGCGCCCACCATGGGGCCGGAATCTTAGCGCCTGATTGGAGAAGTTGCGATTTTTCCGATCCCTTTGATCATGGTTTCGTGCGGAGTTTTGGTGGAGGGCCGCGAGATCCGCCTCGGCGCGCTCACGTTCATCGCCGACGACTCCGCCTGGCTTCAGGAGGCGCCACTCGACATCGACGCACTCCCCATCCGCGGTGCGACGCATTTCCGCGCATGCGTTCGTGGCGTCCTCCTGCGGCGGCCGTCGACCCAGTATCGGTCGGCCCCCGTATCGTCTCCCCGCTCTGTCTCCCACCAGCGCAAGCACTCCGGTCGGTCGATACTTCAGAGGTGGGTGAGGCATGCCGTGGCTCGCCAGTCGGCCGCCCCGCAAGTCGCGGCAATCGAGCCCGACGAATCCCTCTGCGGCCTGTTCGACTGGCTCCGCGGAGACCGCATCCAAGTGCGACAGCAGCGACCCAGCGGCTGAGATTCTGGCGGTCGATGGAACGCACAGTCCTCCCAGTTTCCCTCGCGCTGATGGAGGCGCGGGTGGGGGCGACCCGTCGCATCCCCACGATGAGTATCTCCCCGAACCTCTCACGTCATTACAATGAGAGGAGCTTCGCCGCCGGAACATGGATGCACTCCGCACTCCTATCGTCGGAGAGACCCCCGAGGCCCGGGCCTTGGAGGACGCGCGCTTGGCTAACTTGGCCGAGCGCACTCGACTAGAGAATCTCCAGCGAGCACTCGACGAGCAAGCGCGTCAGCGGGCTCCCGAGTCTAGTCGGCGCCAGCTCTTCCCGCCGACGCAGGTATACCGAACCCCAGTTCAGAATTTGGCCGCCGTGGCCCGTATAGCAGAATCGATTCAGCCCTCCCAGTCAGAGGCTGGCAGGGGCTTGTTGCAGATCAGAGCGTTGCTCCGGGCGGCGGGAAACTAGAATTCCGCTATTTCTCAGTCGCGGAATAGGATCCACAGTCGATCCGTTGCAACAGATACAGTCCAGTCGGCTCACAGCCCGAGGTCGCCCCCGAGGCGTGAGGGACGTGGTGACCGGCATGATCAGTACAGAAGGAATGAGCAGTATGATCACCGATCCGATCGTGATGATCGACGTCGAGTGCCAACCCCTCCCCCGAGGAGTGGGTCATATGCGCCTCGACATCGAGATGACAGGCGCCCTCATAGCGTTGGGCAGAGGATTCCAGTCGACCCCAGGGACCCAGGCTTTGACGCGAGATCTATCCTCGTTCAAGGTTTGGTTGACAGGAACAGGGCTCATCGGGAAGGCCAGAACAGAGATGCGCCCGCCAGCAGCAGAGTACGTGTTTCAGGGCCAGAGTGTTTCAGTCGAGCCATCAGGGCCGCAGTGATTCCTCCCAACTTTCGGTTGGCGACTGGAGTCAGCAAGTTCACCGGTGAGTCTAAGCCTGACACTTGGCTCGAAGATTACCGAGTGGCTGTACAGATTGGCGGTGGCAATGATGAGGTGGCCATGAAGCATTTGCCTCTCCTGTTAGAGGGCTCGGCCAGAGCGTGGCTGAATCAGTTAGCACCCAGCAGCATCTACACTTGGGAGGATCTCTCTCGAGTGTTTGTCACAACCTTTGAGGGAACATGCAAGCGACCCGCAGGCCTTACAGAATTGCGGTCTTGCATGCAGAAGCCGAGTGAAACTCTGAGGGATTACATCCAGAGGTGGATCACTTTGCATCACACAGTTGAGAACGTACCGGATCACCAAGCAGTTTGTGCCTTTAAAGAAGGCGTCAAGAACAGAGAGTTGAACCTGAAGTTCGGTCGGACCAGAGAAATGTCCCTGAATCGGATGATGGAAATTGCCACCAAATACGCTAACGGAGAAGATGAAGATCGACTCCGGAGTGGCAAGCAGAAAGCAGTCGCCCAGGAAACCGGAGGCAATTCCAGTCGGAAGCAGAAGCGGAAGGCCGAGCCAGCCGCCCCTGGGGAGGCCCTGGCCGTAACCCAGGGAAATTTCAAGGGAAAACCCAAAGGCCCCTGGAAGCCCAAGAAAGTCAAGGAACAAGATGGAAATGATGTTTTGGATCTGTCATGTCACATCCACAACAAGAAAGATGAAGATGGTAATTTTATTTACCCAAAGCATACCACTCGACAGTGCCGGCTCCTGATCCAGCAGTTTCAGGGCAAACAGCCCAAAGATAAGGAAAAAGAGTCGGACAGAGTTGAAGACAAGGAAGATAGCGATGATGGATACCCCCAAATCAATTCCACCCTGATGATTTTTGCTGATGTCGAAAGCAAAAGTCGACTGAAAGTCATTAACCGTGAGGTGAATATGGTTGCTCTGGCGACACCCAGTTATCTGAAGTGGTCTCAGACTGCCATCACATTCGACCAGTCCGATCACCCTACGCACATTGCCACCCCTGGGAGGCAAGCTTTGGTGGTCGACCCAGTTGTCGAAGGCACTCAACTGACCAAAGTCCTGATGGATGGTGGCAGTGGCCTGAACATATTGTATGCTGAAACATTGAAAGGGATGGGCATTCCGATGTCCAGGCTCAGCGCCAGCAACATGAGCTTCCATGGAGTCATTCCTGGAAAGAAAGCCGAGTCACTCGGCCAGATTGCTCTCGACGTGGTTTTCGGTGATTCAAAGAATTACTGCAAGGAAAAGTTGACATTTGAGGTTGTGGACTTCCAAAGTGCTTATCATGCTATTCTGGGCCGGCCATCTTATGCACGCTTCATGGCTCGACCGTGCTACGTGTATCTCAAGTTGAAGATGCCCGGCCCCAGAGGTGTGATCACCGTTACCGGCAATCGGAAGAAAGCAGAAGAGTGTTTTCAGAAAGGATCGAAGATTGCTGACGCTCAGATGGCAGTTGTTGAGCTACAAGAGTACTAGAAGACTGCTGATCCGAGTGAATTGCTATGAGCCAAGAAGCCTGCTTCAGAATCTGCTTTTCAGTCGTCCGGTGAAACTAAGCCAGCTCACATTCACCCGACTGACCCCGACGCTGCTCCGACTCACATCTCAATGACGCTCAACTCCAAATAGGAAGAAGCGCTCATCCAGTTCCTCCGTGAGAACTGGGACATCTTCGCATGGAAGCCTTCTGACATGCCTGGAGTTCCCAGGGGGCTGGCTGAGCACCGTCTATGAGTCGACCCGAAGTTCAAGCCTGTGAAAGAACATCTTCGATGGTCCGCCGTCCAGAAGAGGAAAGCTATTGGCGAGGAGGTGGCTCGGCTCTTAGCAGCGGAGTTCATCCGAGAGATTTACCACTCCGAGTGGCTCGCCAATGTTGTCATGGTCCCCAAGAAGGACAAGTCACTTCGCATGTGCATTGACTTTAAACACATCAATCGGGCCTGCCCGAAAGATCATTTCCCTCTCCCCCGCATCGACCAGGTAGTGGACTCGACCGCGGGGTGTGAGCGTTTGTCTTTTCTAGATGCTTATTCAGGGTACCATCAGATCCGTCTGTATGGACCCGACGAGATCAAAACGGCTTTCATCACCCCATTTGGGTGCTTCTGTTATGTCACCATGCCCTTCGGCCTCAAGAATGCTGGAGCCACGTTCATGAGGATGATTCAGAAGTGTTTGCTCACTCAGATCAGTCAGAACGTAGAAGCATACATGGACGATATTGTGGTTAAGTCGCGGAAATGTTCCGACCTACTGACTGACCTTGCCGAAACCTTTGCTAACCTCAGGGGATACGATATCAAGCTCAATCCATCAAAGTGCACATTCGGAGTTCCAGGTGGAAAGTTACTCGGTTTTCTCGTTTCCGAACAAGGAATCGACGCCAATCCCGAGAAAGTTGGCACCATACTCCGGATGAAGCGCCCTGTGCGTGTACACAATGTCCAGAAGCTTACAGGTTGCTTGGCCGCTCTAAGTCGATTCATTTCTCGTCTCAGTGAAAAGGCGTTGCCTCTTTACCGACTGATGAAGAAGTCTGACAAGTTCGAGTGGACTCCAGAAGCTGACGCAGCGTTTGCAGAGCTCAAAGCTCTACTCTCCACCCAGCCGGTGCTTGCTGCCCCAATCAGTAAAGAGCCTCTGCTGCTTTACATTGCGGCCACGGGACAAGTTGTCAGTACAGTACTTACGGTCGAGCGAGAAGAAGAAGGAAAGGCCTTCAGAGTTCAGCGCCCAGTATATTATGTGTCTGAAGTTTTGACTCCTTCGAAGCAAAGATATCCCCATTACCAGAAGCTCGTACATGGGATTTACATGACCATGAAGAAGGTTGCGCACTACTTCTCTGACCATTCCATTACAGTCGTCAGCGACGCTCCACTATCAGAGATTTTGCACAACAGAGATGCAACTGGTCGAGTGGCTAAGTGGGCGATTGAACTCCTTCCCCTAGATATCAAGTTTGAAGCAAAGAAGGCTACCAAGTCCCAAGCAATTGCAGATTTCGTCGCCGAGTGGATTGAACAGCAACTTCCGACTCAAGTTCACTCGGAGCACTGGACCATGTTCTTCGATGGATCTAAGATGCTGAATGGTTCCGGTGCTGGGGTAGTATTGGTCTCCCCCTGAGGAGATAAGCTCAGATACGTTCTCCAGATTCACTTCGATTCCTCCAACAATGAAGCAGAATATGAAGCACTCTTGTACGGGTTGCGCATGGCCATTTCACTCGGCGTCCGATGCCTCATGGTCTACGGCGACTCAGATTTGGTGGTTAATCAGGTGATGAAGGAGTGGGACGTTAGAAGCCCAGCTATGACTGGCTATTGCAACGCAGTAAGAAAGCTAGAAAAGAAATTCGAGGGGTTAGAGCTTCATCACATCCCCCGACTGAAAAATCAAGCAGCAGATGATCTGGCAAAGATAGGCTCCAAGAGAGAAGCCATTCCCAGCAATGTGTTTTTGGAGCACATCCGCTCGCCGTCAGTCCAGGAGGATCCTTTCACAGAAGAAGCCCCGCAACCGAATAGTGCCACAGATCCGACTGAAGTCGAAATTCCTGCTGTGGTCGACCTAGTCATGGAGGTCTTGGCTATCACTCCCGACTGGACGGTACCATACATCGCGTATATCTTGAGGAAAGAACTCCCGGAGGACGAGGAAGAGGCTCGACAGATCGTCCGCCGATCCAAGGCCTTCACAGTCATAAAGGGACAGCTGTATAGGGAAAGCGCGACTGGAATCGGTCAGAAGTGCATAACACCAGAAGAGGGTCAGATGATCCTTGATGATATCCACTCGGGGACCTGTGGTCACCATGCGTCCTCTCGGACCATTGTGGCTAAAGCATACCGAGCAAGATTTTACTGGCCAAGAGCAAATGAGATGGCAAAAGAGATAGTCGACAAGTGTGGAGGTTGCCAGTTCTACTCCAACATGTCACACAAGCCTGCATCAGCCCTAAAGACCATTCCACTCGTCTGGCCCTTTGCTGTCTGGGGACTGGACATGGTCGGTCCACTGAGAACAGGCAGGAGCGGATTCACGCATGTGCTTGTGGCAGTCGACAAGTTCACCAAATGGATTGAAGCCAAGCCTATCAAAAATCTTGATGCCAGCACTGCTATCGGTTTCATCAGAGAGTTGATATTCAGATATGGGGTCCCGCATAGCATCATCACTGACAATGGGTCAAACTTCGATTCAGACAAGTTCAGAGCTTTTTGCGCCTCTCAAGGCACACGAGTCGACTACGCGTCGGTCGCGCATCCTCAGTCGAATGGACAAGCTGAAAGAGCAAATGGTCTGATTCTCAAAGGATTGAAACCTCGATTGATGCGTGATCTCAAGCACGCAGCAGGCGCTTGGGTCGACGAACTTCCGTCGGTTTTGTGGGGGCTGAGGACCACCCCGAACCGGTCGACCGGAAGAACGCCATTTTTTTCTGGTTTACAGAGCCGAAGCCGTCCTGCCGAGTGATCTACTTCACAACGCCCCCAGAGTCGAGCTTTATAACGAAGACGAAGCAGAGCAAGCCCGACAAGACGCAGTCGACCTCCTAGAGGAGGAGAGGGAAATGGCTATGATCAGATCGACCATCTATCAGCAAGACTTGCGTCGATTCCATGCCAGAAATGTGAAGAGCCGAGCCTTCCAGGAAGGAGATTTGGTCCTCCGAGTGGATCAACAGAAACCACACAAACTTGCTCCTACTTGGGAAGGCCCCTTCATTGTCACCAGAGTCCTCCACAATGGAGCATATCACCTCTACAATGTTGATCACCAGATCGACGAGCCACGAGCTTGGAATGCGGAACTGCTCCGCCCCTTTTACACTTGAGTTCTCCCTTGGACGAGATGTAATAAGAAAAAATTTCTGCAGTTCATTTTTACCAAAGACAAGAGTGTCCCAATAATTGCTGTCACTCTTGTTTGCATACGAAATCCCCCAATGGGTGACTTAGCTGCGAATCCGTTTCGCCTAAGTTTGAAAAATCCTACCGAGTGGAGAGCAATCCTCCCACTCGGGGGCTTAGCTGCAGTCCGGTACTCGCCTAAGTTCTCCCACTTAGAGGCTTAGCTGCAGTCAGGCACTCGCCTAAGTTTGAAAAAATCCTACCGAGTGGAGAGGAATCCTCCCACTCGGGGGCTTAGCTGCAGTCCAATACTCGCCTAAGTTCTCCCACTTAGAGACTTAGCTGCAGTCAGGCACTCGCCTAAGTTTGAAAAAATCCTACCGAGTGGAGAGCAATCCTCCCACTCGGGGGCTTAGCTGCAGTCCAGTACTCGCCTAAGTTCTCCCACTTAGAGACTTAGCTGCAGTCAACCACTCGCCTAAGTTTGAAAAAATCCTACCGAGTGGAGAGCAATCCTCCCACTCGGGGGCTTAGCTGCAGTCTAGTACTCGCCTAAGTTCTCCCACTTAGAGGCTTAGCTGCAGTCAGGCACTCGCCTAAGTTTGAAAAAATCCTACTGAGTGGAGAGCAATCCTCCCACTCGGGGGCTTGGCTGCAGTCCAGTACTCGCCTAAGTATTTGAAAATCCTACCGAGTGGAGAGCAAACCTCCCACTCGGAGGCTTAGCTGCAGCCCAACGCTCGCCTAAGTATATAAAAATCCTACCGAGTGGAGAGCAAACCTCCCACTCGAGGGCTTAGCTGCAGTCCAAGCACTCGCCTAAGTGATTAGAAATCCTACCGAGTGGCGAGCCAGACTCCCACTCGGAGGCTTAGCTGCAGCCCAGCGCTCGCCTAAGTATATAAAAATCCTACCGAGTGGAGAGCAAACCTCCCACTCGGGGGCTTAGCTGCAGTCTAAGCACTCGCCTTAGTGATTAGAAATCCTACCGAGTGGCGAGCCAGACTCCCACTCGGGGACTTAGCTGCAGCCCAGTGCTCGCCTAAGTGTTTAAAAATCCTACCGAGTGGAGAGCAAACCTCCCACTCGGGGGCTTAGCTGCAGCCCAGTGCTCGCCTAAGTGTTTAAAAATCCTACCGAGTGGAGAGCAAACCTCCCACTCGGGGGCTTAGCTGCAGCCCAGTGCTCGCCTAAGTGTTTAAAAATCCTACCAAGTGGAGAGCAAACCTCCCACTCGGGGGCTTAGCTGCAGCCCAGTGCTCGCCTAAGTGTTTAAGAATCCTACCGAGTGGAGAGCAAACCTCCCACTCGGGGGCTTAGCTGTAGCCCAGCGCTCGCCTAAGTGTTTAAAAATCCTACCGAGTGGAGAGCAAACCTCTCACTCGGAGGCTTAGCTGCAGCCCAGTGCTCGCCTAAGTACAGGACACAACCCAATCCGCAAGTCGACTGCTACCTTCTCCTTCGGAGCTGCGCCACAAATACAAGGTTATTCCGAGTGAAGATCAAGTTCACTCGACGAATCAAACCATGAAGATATTCAACGAGAAATCAAGATCAGATAAAGCCTAAAAGGTCCCAGACCTCAGGTCAAAGTACTCGAGCCCTCGGCTCGGCGGAGTTTAACGGTACAAATCCACTCGGCATTCCGAGGCAAATTTAAAGTGAAGCATAAAAGTTTTTCATTCCTCAGGAGGAGGACTGGAAGGGGCGACGAACTCGTCCAAGTCGATCCTGTCTGCAATACGAGTGGTAGCAGCAATGAAAGTCTCCATGAAGTCTTGAAAGTTGCGCTTCCTGGTATTGGCAACTTGGATGGCGGCCAGCTTTTCTTCTCGCGCCTCCTTGCAATGGACGCGGACCAGAGACAGAGCGACATCAGCACCACATCTAGCAGAAGATTTCTTCCATTCCGCCACTCGACCCGGGACTTCATCCAGTCGGACTATCAGGGACTCGAGGTCGTTCTGAAGCGTCGTTCCAGGACAGAGTGATGTGTCGATCCGCGACATCGCAACCTTCAGCCGAGCAAGATAATCAACAACACTGGTAACACGAGACTCCAGTCAGAGCACGTTCATAGCAGCCTCGTCCTTCACGAGAGAATTGGCGGGATCCAAGCCTGGCTCCACTCGACTGGTTTCCTCTTCGAAGCTCTGGCAGAATTCTGCAAACACGATTCAAGAATAAGACAGTGGCCGTACGCGGGCTCGGTAATTACAAGACAGCCGGGTTGGAATAATTACCTTCGAGCATGACGAACAGCTTCTTGGCGAATCCATCGAGATAAGCCTCCAGATCTTTTACCTTCCCCGCCAGCTCACCCGCCTTGTCGTGCAGAGCCATCTTTTCTTTCTTCAGTCGACTGGACTCTCGATTAGCTGTCTCGAGAGCAGTTTTCAGTCTGGAGTTCTCCTGTTCAAGAGTTCCGACCGAAGCCAGTTTCTCTCCTGCGAGCTTCGTTTTGCTCGAGGCCTCCTTCTGTGCCTCTGCAAGATCTTGATCCTTCTTCTTCAGAGCTTCCTCTAGTTTATTTGCGGCGCGTCGAGTGGAACCAACATCAAGAATGGACAAGAAAGAAAAGCCACCCGTTAAGAATGGAGAACCTCGCCAGCCATACCTTTTGCTTCTTCTTGCGCCTTCTTCAAATTCTCCTGAGCAAGCTTCAAGTTAAGGTTGAGCTGGATCTGCTGATTCTCCAACTCAGTATAGCGAGCTACAAGTTCGCAAGATTTCTGTAAAAAGAAAAATCAGTCGACAGACGTCCAAGACAAGTTGCTTCCGAGCAACCAAGAGACAATGATGACGTTTCTAAGACTACAGCCGAATCAAGAACATTCGACAGTAGTCTCGGGGACTACACCCAGTGGGTGCACTCAGCGTGCCCCCACTGTAAAAAAAAGAGTCGATTGCCCGCAGTCGACCGGATACAGTCCCACTCGACATGGCCTGACCAGACCGAGTGAAGAAATACAGCTACAGCAACACAATATAAAGACTATAGTCGACTGCCAGCAGTCCACCGTAGTCTCGGGGACTACACCCAGTGGGTGCACTTAGCGTGCCCCCACTCGTCCAAGAATTGACAGACACACCCAGTGGGTGTACAGATACAAAGATCTTCGGAAAAGAGATCCTTCAAACAGCATATCATAACAGACCAGGTGTTGAGTTGACTGACCTGGACATTGCTCTGAAGAGCCGAGCTCGCGTCATAAGCTGTTTGGCTGGCCTCCCGAGCCACCTTCACTTGCTCCATCATGATCCCCGCCTGGCGTATAGCCTCTTTTGCAGCAGCCGCTTGGTCCTCAGGGACAGGGTATGCGGCAAAAAGCGAAGACGGATCCGCAGTCGACGTCGAGGGCCGCACACTCGCCAGAGGAATGGCGAAGGTCACAGAAGCCCGAGTGGTGTCACCACCATCCCGAGCTACGGCCTCAGACGCCGGAGCGGATTGGGGGGTCTTGTCAGCCGACGCCCTCTTGTGCCTCCTCACTCTCAACGGATCATTGTCGTCGTCAGCCGGGAGGTCGATAACATGAGGAGGGGCTACAAGGGAAACATTCAATCAACCAGGGTTGCAATAAATGTTTAGTCGACTCAAAGCGGAACGTCAGTAATCATACCAGGGTTGGAGGTAACAGCATCCTCCATCTCTTGGTCATCGTCCTTGGCGGAGATCTCAGAAGTAGCAGCACTGCAAGTCTCGAAAGTCAGTCGGTTGGCTCAATGGATCGACCAAGGATCCGTCCACGGTCGACAAAGGAAAACAAGTTTTATTATTACCCAGAAATGGTGGGGACGGCCATCTTCATCTTGGGCAGAGCCTTGGGCGGCTTGGATGGCGCTGCGCGTGGGTGCTTGGGAGCCTTTCCAGTCGGCGTAGGAGAAGAGGTCCGAGGGCGTTTCGACGACTGCCCAACAGGAGCAGTCACCCTACCACGCTCCCACGCTGGATCGTGTGTGAGCTTGGATCGCCCCTCCGGGCGGGGGGGGGGGGTTCAACCACCTCCTCCTCCTCTTCGCTGGAGTCGACGTCGTCGCCTCCCTCTCCTTCACCGTCGGACTCCCACTCGCCTTGATCGTCCCCGCTCTCACCTCCGCTCGCCTCCCCTTCCTCGGTTGGCCCCTGTGCCCCGTTGGGCGTTGAGTACATCTCAGTAGTCGCCTGAAAAACAATAGACAAGACAAAGGTTAATAGACCAACTCAAAGAAGACCAATGAAGAAAAACAAGATCTCAGTCAGGAGCATAAAGACATACCTGGTCCACGTCATACGAGTTGTCGAGTGGAATTACCCTCCTAGCTCCTCGGGGGTTGTCCTTGTTTCCTGTGATGCTCGACAGCCACCCCTCCAGTATCTCATCAGTGACCTCCTCCGGGTGGATCCGAGTGGTGTCGTCAAGACCCAAGTACAGCCACATCGGGTGGTCACGAGCCTGGAGCGGTTGGATGCACCTCCGGAGGGAGACCTCCAGCAAATCCATACCCGTCACGCCCTCACGGACAAGCTCAACCACTCGACCGGCCAGTACTTTGACTTGGGCCCTTTCCTTCGGCGCCACTTTCAGAGAAGCAGGTTTTTCAGCTCGGTCGAGTGAGAAAGGGGGGAGACCAGTCGACTGTCCTGGGGTCGCCTGGTCTTGACAGTAGAACCAGGTCGCCTGCTAGCCACGGACCGACTCCGGGAAAGTGATAGATGGAAAGCAACTCTTTCCCCTCGTCTGGATCGCCAGGCCCCCGCACAGCTGGATCACCTGCGTCCTTTCATCACTCGACTTGGCCTTCTTGACCGATTGAGAACAGCAGGTAAAGATGTGCTTGAAGAGACCCCAATGGGGGCGGCAACCCAAGAAACCCTCACACATGGAAATGAAAGCAGCGAGGTACACGATGGAGTTGGGAGTGAAGTGGTGAAGCTGCGCTCTGAAGAAGTTCAGGAAGCTCCGGAAAAAAGGATGGGGCGGCAGAGAAAACCCGCGGTCGACATGGGTGGCTAGGAGCACGCACTCACCGTCGCAGGGCTGAGGTTCGATCTCTCTCCCCGGGAGACGCGCGGCTTCGTGGGGAATGACCCCCCCCCCTCGACCATGTCGTCAAGATCTTCTTGCCGGATCACCGACGGCATCCAATCGCCTTGGATCCAGCCTCGGGGCAGAGCAGACCTTGAGGAGGATCTGCCCCGAGCGGACCTCTTCCCTTTCCCCTACGCCGCCGCCTTCTTCGCGCGCTCCAGGGCGGATGTCTTGTCCTTCGCCATCGTCACCGGAAAATCTTGCACGGACCCGCGGCGCTAGGGTGAGAACGGAGGTGGCGGAGGAACTCGCGAAGGGAGAGAGGAAGAAGGAAGCGCACTGTTTGGAAACCCCGAGCCGGCAACTTATAAGGGGCCACTTCCGAGTGGCTGACTGGTAGGCCCAGGCTATCCAGTCAAATCCCGTAGCAGACGCGCGCGCAGTACGTGGCGAAAAAGGCGACGCGAGGATCAAGGAGCTTCCACTTTATCGCTTCCGATTACTGCGGCCGCTCCCGTCCCGCGCGCTTCCCGAAATCCGAATCCCGCGACACCCGCGGGCCGCAGAACAACTTGTTAAAACAGAAGACCCCGCTCGCGCCGACACTCGGTATGTCACACATAAAGAAATTCATTCGACGAAAGGCCTGGAATGGATCAAGGCGACTGAAAGAGGTTGATGACGCCATCCGTGACGGTTGGCCCAAAATGAGGCTCTCATGTAGCCCAAAGCACCAGTCGGAAAGATCTCCAACTCTTTCCCCACTCTAACCTCGATCCATTCGGGGGCTAATGATGAAGCCATGTACCTAGGGTAGGGGCACGGGCCTGTCCAAAGAGCCCTACCCTGGGGCATCCCTAGGAGAAGTCACCTTTCAATCGACTTGAAGGTATCCCACTCGACGGGTTCAAGACACTCGACCAAGAAGCCATCACTCGACCATGAAGCCAACCACTCGACTACCAGGAGGCCTATAGTCACTCCGTGGGCAAACGGTCAGCTGTTAAGTAGTCTTTATGGTCATTATAGCACCTTATTAGGGGCGTTACTAGTAACGCTCGACCTTAAATGTACCTTAAAACCCTGCATTACTGAGGGCAGGAGGGGGCCGGCAAACTCTATATAAGCCACCCCCTCCTCAGTATGAAGGGTTCGCATCCCTGTAATTCACACGCGCATAATCCAGTCGACCGCCTCCGGGCTCCGAGACGTAGGGCTATTACTTCTTCCGAGAAGGGCCCGAACTCGTAAACCTTGCATGCTTACAACTTCTCCATAGCTGAGATCTTGCCTCTCCATACTTACCCCCCTACATCACTGTCAGAGTTAGAACCACGACAAGATAAACACCTCTATATTTCGCTTCTATGTTCTATTTAGCAAGGTGAACGAGATTCTTTACTAATTATCAAATCTGAAGGCAGTTGTTATTATTGATATACTCCACTTGACCATGAATCAATAACCAATTAGATATCACACAATAGAATTAGACGATTTGCCCACTACATTGCACTCATATCTGTACGTTGGGTTTTTTTCGAGAGAATTTTGATATATCTGCTTACAGTAGTAGTCCAGCGGTCCATCTCTTTGTCTCTATTTTCTGTCAATCTTCCATTATTGTGTTAATTAAAAGGGGAAGAATGGATGAAGTTGAAGGTTACATTGGGTTTTTTTTAGAGAGTGTTGATATATCTACTTACAGGAGCAGTCCAACGGTCCATCTCTTTGGGTCTATTATGTGTCAATCTTCCATTATTGTGTTAATTAAAAAGGGCGGAATCAATGAAGTTGAAGCGTAATTCATATATAGTAGGCTAAGGTGATTTAAGATATTTCCTCATTCAATTCAATGATAAATACCCTTCTACATTACAGAGTTCTCTCTTAAAGGTATGGCATTCCAAATCATTGTCTGATTTCACATTAACAATGCTATGTTCATTCCCTATTGTTGCGACCTCCACATTGTGACCTAATCCTAGCAAATAATCACCGATTATCTGTGGTTCTCTATTTTGCATCACTAGTTGTAAATGGTTCAATATATCGATTCACCGTCTTCTGTTGCTATATTCATATGTAAATTTCTACCTAACATTTGCAATTTTATTTTTTCTATTGGTGCAGACTCATGAGATCACTCAAATTTTCTTACTGTGATTATTGATTTTCCCAACAAGGAGTAAAGTGGGTGCTCTAACCTTCCTGTTTTCTAGATCTGACATGTCCAAATAATGTTCCCTTTTTTATTGCTGCCAAAGTGGGACATTTCTTTATGAAATCTTTACAGAGCCGTGAGAACAATGGCATTGTCCCTTACTACGACGCCAGTGCTAATCGAGGTGCCATCAACTCTATGACCATATCTGTTTTCCTTTGTCATGTTCTTGATACTTCTGTGCTCTTTCACTGTCGTCCGACAAGTGGTCGTTTATGTGTTGTGTGTGATGGCAAAATTTGATATTCGTCCATGCAAATGTAGAACGCAAAAGTGTGATGAATTCATGCCTCACTGTACTTGGTGACGCATTTGTCATTTTCCCCATGACATGATGTCATGTGATAGGGAATAATAATCCATCTATTTCTCTATGATATAACTGTAAGCTTTTTTGTTCTTAATTATGAGTTTTTCTGTGATATAACATCTATTGTTACTAAACCGGCAATGCTCCTGGTTCCATGGTGTGCCTAAGTCGTTGTTGGACAACTAAGAGGAATAATAACCATGTAGCCAGTTTGAATAGCTTAATTCCTTGACATCTTTGATAAATTAGTACTACCAAACTTGCAAGACCAGGGGTTATCAACAATTTGTTTAGGTTCATGTTCTGATGAGGTATCAATAACTTTCTTTATATCTAGATGGCGATGTTGAGAAATACAGTTGGACCTTTTTTGGATTGTTCGTTTGTCTTGCAATATTAGGACTTTCTTTGCACTGCATGGAGAAGAGGCAACTAAAAAATGGGGAGATAAATGGTAAGCAAGTTATCAATAGGCTATTTGACATTGAAATTGCCATTCTCGGTCTGGTGTATTTGGAAAAATATGTAATTGCAACATCTTGATAATGTATTTCCATACTATGATTGATGGAGAATTCAGGTTGTTCACACCTACAAGTAAAACAAATTCTAGGGAACGTTAAAGCCATTTGCTTTGCTACTCCATTCAGCCCAAATTAATTGATGCAGACTTAGTACAAAGTTGTGCGGCAATTAATATGGATTGGAGAGAGTACAAGGTTATGTTGTGTTGGGTGTATTCTTTCGCCCAACTGAAAACATAATTTCATGTTACTGAAAGGGCACCCTAATCATGAAAATTGCCACTTACTACAATCATGAAATCGTTAGTGTTAAATTTCCTACCATACATTCCCGCAGCAACGCGCGGGAATTGTCTAGTTTTTGTTAGGGCTTGATCCCTAGTATCCACTATGTTCTGAGATTGATGTTGCTATCATTTTGCTATGCTTAATGCTTGTCACTAGGGCCCGAGTGCCATGATTTTAGATCTGAACCTATTATGTTTTCATCAATATATGAGAGTTCTTGATCCTATCTTGCAAGTCTACAGTCACCTATTATGTGTTATGATCCGTTAACCCTGAAGTGACAATAATTGGGATACTTACCGGTGATGACCGTAGTTTGAGAAGTTCATGTATTCATTATGTGTTAATGCTTTGGTCCGGTACTCTATTAAAAGGAGGCCTTAATATCCCTTAGTTTTCAATAGGACCCCGTGTTGGAAATATGCCCTAGAGGCAATAATAAATTAGTTATTATTATATTTCCTTGTTCATGATAATCGTTTATTATCCATGCTAGAATATTATTGATAGGAAACTCAGATACATGTGTGGATACATAGACAACACCATGTCCCTAGTAAGCCTCTAGTTGACTAGCTCGTTGATCAATAGATGGTTACGGTTTCCTGACCATGGACATTGGATGTCGTTGATAACGGGATCACATCATTAGGAGAATGATGTGATGGACAAGACCCAATCCTAAGCCTAGCACAAAGATCGTGTAGTTCGTATGCTAAAGCGTTTCTAATGTCAAGTATCATTTCCTTAGACCATGAGATTGTGCAACTCCCGGATACCGTAGGAATACTTTGGGTGTGCCAAACGTCACAACGTAACTGGGTGGCTATAAAGGTACACTACAGGTATCTCCGAAAGTGTCTGTTGGGTTGGCATGAATCGAGACTGGGATTTGTCACTCCGTGTGACGGAGAGGTATCTCTGGGCCCACTCGGTAGGACATCATCATAATGTGCACAATGTGATCAAGGAGTTGATCACGGGATGATGTGTTACGGAACGAGTAAAGAGACTTCCCGGTAACGAGATTGAACAAGGTATCGGGATACCGACGATCGAATCTCGGGCAAGTACAATACCGCTAGACAAAGGGAATTGAATACGGGATTGATCGAATCCTCGACATCGTGGTTCATCCGATGAGATCATCGTGGAACATGTGGGAACCAACATGGGTATCCAGATCCCGCTGTTGGTTATTGACCGGAGAACGTCTCGGTCATGTCTGCATGGTTCCCGAACCCGTAGGGTCTACACACTTAAGGTTCGATGACGCTAGGGTTATAAAGGAAGTTTGTATGTGGTTACCGAATGTTGTTCGGAGTCCCGGATGAGATCCCGGACGTCACGAGGAGTTCCGGAATGGTCCGGAGGTAAAGATTTGTATATGGGAAGTCCTGTTTTGGTCACCGGAAAAGTTTCGGGTTTTATTGGTAACGTAACGGGACCACCGGGAGGGTCCAGGGGGTCCACCAAGTGGGGCCACCAGCCCCGGAGGGCTGCATGGGCCAAGTGTGGGAGGGGACCAGCCCCAGGTGGGCTGGTGCGCCCCCCCCCCCCCCCCCCCACCAAGGCCCAAGGCGCAAGGGAGAGTGGAAGGGGGCAAACCCTAGGCTCAGATGGGCCTAAGGCCCACCTAGTGGTGCGCCTCCCTCTCCCCCCCCTTGGCCGCCCCCCTAGATGGGATCTAGGGCTGGCCGCCACCCCTAGGGGTGGAAACCTAGATGGGGGCGCAGCCCCTCCCCTCCCCCTATATATACTTGAGGTTTTGGGCTGCCAGACACACGGATTCAATCTCCTTCTTGGTGCAGCCCTACCCCTCTCCCTCCTCGTCTCTTGCGGTGCTTGGCGAAGCCCTGCTGGAGTACCACGCTCCTCCACCACCACCACGCCGTTGTGCTGCTGCTGGATGGAGTCTTCCTCAACCTCTCCCTCTCTCCTTCCTGGATCAAGGCATGGGAGACGTCACTGGGCTGTACGTGTGTTGAACGCAGAGGTGCCGTCCGTTCGGCACTAGGATCTCCGGTGATTTGGATCACGATGAGTACGACTCCTTCAACCCCGTTCTCTTGAACGCTTCCGCATAGAGATCTACAAGGGTATGTAGATGCACTCTCCTTCCCCTCGTTGCTGGTTTCTCCATAGATAGATCTTGGTGACACGTAGGAAAATTTTGAATTTCTGCTACGTTCCCCAACAGTGGCATCATGAGCTAGGTCTATTGCGTAGATTCTATGCACGAGTAGAACACAAAGTAGTTGTGGGCGTTGATTTTGTTCAATATGCTTACCGTTACTAGTCCAATCTTGATTCGGCGGCATTGTGGGATGAAGCGGCCCGGACCGACCTTACACGTACTCTTACGTGAGACTGGTTCCACCGACTGACATGCACTAGTTGCATAAGGTGGCTAGCGGGTGTCTGTCTCTCCCACTTTAGTCGGATCGGATTCGATGAAAAGGGTCCTTATGAACGGTAAATAGCAATTGGCATATCACGTTGTGGTTTTTGCGTAGGTAAGAAACGTACTTGCTAGAAACCCATAGCAGCCACGTAAAACATGCAAACAACAATTAGAGGACGTCTAACTTGTTTTTGCAGGGTATGCTATGTGATGTGATATGGCCAAGAAGAATGTGATGAATGATATGTGATGTATGAGATTGATCATGTTCTTGTAATAGGAATCACGACTTGCATGTCGATGAGTATGACAACCGGCAGGAGCCATAGGAGTTGTCTTTATTAATTGTATGACATGTGTGTCATTGAACAACGCCATGTAATTACTTTACTTTATTGCTAACCGGTAGCCATAGTAGTAGAAGTAATAGTTGGCGAGCAACTTCATGGAGACACGATGATGGAGATCATGATGATGGAGATCATGGTGTCATGCCGGTGACAAGATGATCATGGAGCCCCAAGATGGAGATCAAAGGAGCTATATGATATTGGCCATATCATGTCACTATTATTTGATTGCATGTGATGTTTATCATGTTTTTTGCATCTTGTTTACTTAGAACGACGGTAGTAAATAAGATGATCCCTCATAATAATTTCAAGAAGGTGTTCCCCCTAACTGTGCACCGTTGCGACAGTTCGTTGTTTCAAAGCACCACGTGATGATCGGGTGTGATAGATTCTAACGTTCACATACAATGGGTGTAAGACAGATTTACACACGCGAAACACTTAGGTTGACTTGACGAGCCTAGCATGTACAGACATGGCCTCGGAACACAAGAGACCGAAAGGTCGAGCATGAGTCGTATGGTAGATACGATCAACATGAAGATGTTCACCGATGATGACTAGTCCGTCTCACGTGATGATCGGACACGGCTTAGTTGACTCGGATCATGTAATCACTTAGATGACTAGAGGGATGTCTATTTGAGTGGGAGTTCATAAGATGAACTTAATTATCCTGAACATAGTCAAAAGGTCTTCGCAAATTATGTCGAAGCTCGCGCTTTAGTTCCACTGTTTAGATATGTTCCTAGAGAAAATTTAGTTGAAAGTTGGTAGTAGCAATTATGCGGACTAGGTCCGTAAACTGAGGATTGTCCTCATTGCTTCATAGAAGGCTTATGTCCTTAATGCACCGCTCAGTGTGCTGAACCTCGAACGTCGTCTGTGGATGTTGCGAACATCTGACATACACATTTTGATAACTACGTGATAGTTCAGTTAAACGGTTTAGAATTGAGGCACCGAAGACGGTTTTGAAACGTCGCGAAACATATGAGATGTTTCGAGGGCTAAAATTGGGATTTCAGGCTCATGCCCACGTCAAGAGGTATAAGACCTCCGACAATTTTCTTAGCCCACAAACTAAGGGAGAAAAGCTCAATTGTTGAGCTTGTGCTCAGATTGTCTGAGTACAACAATCATTTGAATCGAGTGGGAGTTGATCTTCCAGATGAGATAGTGATGTTTATCCGAAGTCATTACCACCAAGCTGCTAGAGCTTCGTGATGAACTATAATATATCAGGGACATATATGATGATCCTTGAGATATTCGCGATGTTTGACACCACAAAAGTAGAAATCAAGAAGGAGCATCAATTATTGATGGTTGGTGAAACCACTAGTTTCAAGAAGGGCAAGGGCAAGAAGGGATACTTCATGAAACGGCAAATCAGCTGCTGCTCTAGTGAAGAAACCCAAGGTTGAACCCAAACCCGAGACTAAGTGCTTCTGTAATAAGGGGAACAACCACTGGAGCAGAATTACCCTAGATACTTGGTAGATGAGAAGGCTGGCAAGGTCGATAGGAGTATATTGGATATACATTGTGTTAATGTGTACTTTACTAGTACTCCTAGTAGCACCATGGTATTAGATACCGGTTCGGTTGCTAAATGTTAGTAAACTCGAAATAAAAGGCTGCGGAGTAAACGGAGACTAGCTAAAGGTGAGCTGGCAATATGTGCTGGAAGTTTTTCCAAGCTTGATGTGATCAAACATCGCACGCTCCCTCTACCATCGAGATTGGTGTTTGCGTTGAGCATAGACATGATTGGATTATGTCTATCGCAATACGGTTATTCATTTAAGGAGAATAATGGTTACTCTGTTTATTTGAATAATACCTTCAATGGTCTTACACCTAAAATGAATGGTTTGTTGAATCTCGATCGTAGTGATACACATGTTCATGCCAAAAGATATAAGATAGTAATGATAGTACCACCTACTTGTGGCACTGCCACGTAAGTCATATCGGTATAAAACGCATGAAGAAGCTCCTGTTGATGGATCTTTGGTCTCACTCGTTTTTGAAAAGTTTGAGACATGCGAACCATGTCTATTGGTGTATATGCATGAAGAAACTCCATGCAAATGGACCGTTTGGACTCACTTGATTTTGAATCACTTGAGACATGCAAATCATACCACATGGGCAAGATGACTGAAAGCCTCGTTTTCAGTAAAATGGAACTAGAAAGCAACTTGTTGGAAGTAATACATTTTGATGTGTGCAGTCCAATGAGTGCTGAGGCGTGTAGTGGATATCGTTATGTTCTTACTTCACAGATGATTTGAGTAGATGTTGAGTACATTTACTTGATGAATCACGAGTCTGAATTATTGAAAGGTTCAAGTAATTTCAGGGTGAAGTTGAAAGATCGTCGTGACAAGAATATCTATGATATGATCATAGAGATGAATATCTGAATTACGAGTTTGGCACAGAATTAAGACATTGTGGAAATTGTTTCACAACTAATACAGCCTGGAACACCATAGTGTGATGGTGTGTCCGAACATCATAATTGCACCCTATTGGATATGATGCATACCATGATGTCTCTTATCGAATTACCACGATAGTTTATGGGTTAGGCATTAGAGACAACCGCATTCACTTTAAATAGGGCACCACGTAATTCCGATGAGATGACACCGTATGAACTATGGTTTAGAGAAACCTAAGCTGTCATTTCTTACAAGTTTGGGGCTGCGACGCTTATGTGAAAAAGGTTTCAGGCTGATAAGCTCGAACCCAAAGCGGATAAATGCATCTTCATAGGACACCCAAAACAGTTGGGTATACCTCCTGTCTCAGATCCGAAAGCAATAAGGGATTGTTTCTAGAATCGGGTCCTTTCTCGAGGAAAAGTTTCTCTCTAAAGAATTGAGTGGGAGGATGGTGGAGACTTGATGAGGTTGTTGAACCGTCTCTTCAACTAGTGTGTGGCAGGGCATAGGAAGTTGTTCCTGTGGCACCTACACCAATTGAAGTGGAAGCTTATGATAGTGATCATGAAACTTCAGATCAAGTCACTACCAAACCTCGTGGGATGACAAGGATGCGTACTACTTCAGAGTGGTACATAATCCTGTCTTGGAAGTCATGTTGCTAGACAACAATGAACCTACGAGCTATGGAGAAGCGATGGTGGGCCAGGATTCCGATAAATGGCTCGAGGCCATAAAATCTGAGAGAGGATCCATGTATGAAAACAAAGTGTAGACTTTGGCAGAACGGCTCGATGGTCGTAAGGCTGTTGAGTACAGATGGATTTTAAAAGGAAGACGGACAATGATGGTAAGTATCACCATCAAGAAAGCTCGACTTGTCGTTAAGATGTTTTCCGACAAGTTCAAGGAGTTGACTACGATGAGACTTTCTCACTCGTAGCGATGCTAAGAGTCTGTTGAAATTATATTAGCGATTACTGCATTGTTTATGAAATCTTGCAGATAGGATGTCAAAAACATTGTTTTCTCAACGATTTTCTTGAGGAAAGGTTGTATGTGATACAACCGGAAGGTTTTGTCAATCCTGAAAGATGCTAATAAGTATGCAAAGCTCCAGCAATCCTTCTAAGGACTGGAGTAAGCATCTCGGAGTTGGAATGTATGCTTTGATGAGATGATCAAAGATTTTGGGTGTATACAAAGTTTATGAGAAACTTGTATTTCCAAAGAAGTGAGTGGGAGCACTATAGAATTTCTGATAAATATATGTTGTTGACATGTTGTTAATCAGAAATGACGTAGAATTTCTGATAAATATATGTTGTTGACATGCTGGATGGAGTCTTCCTCAACCTCTCCCTCTCTCCTTGCTGGATCAAGGCATGGGAGACGTCACCGGGCTGTACGTGTGTTGAACGCGGAGGTGTCGTCCGTCCGGCACTAGGATCTCCGGTGATTTGGATCACGACGAGTACGACTCCTTCAACCCCGTTCTCTTGAATGCTTCCGCATAGCGATCTACAAGGGTATGTAGATGCACTCTCCTTCCCCTCGTTGCTGGTTTCTCCATAGATAGATCTTGGTGACACGTAGGAAAATTTTGAATTTCTGCTACGTTCCCCAACACCCCGCTGCCATGGGAGGGTAGGACAAAAAATGTCATGCAACTTCTTTTCCATAACCACGTATGACTATATTCGGAATACATGCCTACATTACATTGATGAACTGGAGCTAGTTCTGTGTCACCCTATGTTATGACTGTTACATGATCGATCGCATCCGGCAGAATTCTCCATCGCCGATCCAATGCCTATGAGATTTTCATATATTGTTCTTCGCTTATTTACTTTTTTGCTGCTACTGTTACAATCACTACAAAACCCAAAAATATTACTTTTGCTATCGTTACCAGTACTATCATATTACTTTGCTACTAAACACTTTGCTGCAGATATTAAGTTATCCAGGTGTGGTTCAATTGACAACTCGGCTGCTAATACTTGAGAATATTCTTTGGCTCCCCTTGTGTCGAATTAATAAATTTGGGTTGAGTACTCTACCCTCGAAAACTGTTGTGATCCCCTATACTTGTGGGTTATCAAGACCATTTTCTGGCGCTGTTGCCGGGGAGCATAGCTCTATTCTTTGAGTCACTTGGGATTTATATCTGCTTATCACTACGAAGAACTTGAAAGATCAAAGAACCAAAATCTATCCCTTAACTATGAGGGGAGGTAAGGAACTGCCATCTAGCTCTGCACTTGATTCACCTTCTGTTATGAGTAAACTTGCGACACCTACACATGCTATTGATTCTGATAGGTCGCATGTTATTGATGATGCCACTTCTGCTTTGCATGATACTTATGATGAAACTACTTCTATGCTTGATACTATTGTGACACTTGGTGAATTTCTTGATGAACAACTTGCTAGGGCTAGAGAGAATGAAATTATTGAAACTGATAATATTGATGAAAGTGATGATGAAGATTCTCCCCCTAGATATGAATTGCTTGTTGTTCCTGAGGGTTATGTTATGGATGAAGAAACTGCTAGAGACTTTCTTGCCTACACTGATAGAAGTGATCTTAAGAAATTATTAGCTAAGCTGAAAGAAAAATCTCTCAATGCTAGAATGAAATATGATCCTGCTTATGCTACTTCATCTATCTTTATTACTGATAAGGATTATGATTTCTTTGTCGATCTTGAGTTAATTACTTTTGTTGAATATGATCCTGTCTATGGCTATGAATCTGAAACTGTTGTGGCACATCTTACTAAATTAAATAATATAGCTACCCTGTTCACTAATGATGAGAAAACTCGCTCCTATTATATCCTTAAATTATTTCTGTTCTCATTAAAGGGTGATGCTAAGATATGGTTTAATTCTCTTGATCCTGGTTGTGTGCGTAGTCCCCGGGATATGATTTACTACTTCTCTACTAAATATTTCCCCGCTCATAAGAAACAAGCTGCCTTAAGGGAAATATATAATTTTGTGCAAATTGAAGAAGAGAGTCTCCCACAAGCTTGGGGAGGCTTCTCCAATTACTTAATGCTTTGCCTGATCATCCTCTCAAGAAAAATGAAATACTTGATATCTTTTATAATGGACTAACCGATGCTTTCAGAGATTACCTGGATAGTTGTGTTGGTTGTGTTTTCAGGGAAAGAACAGTTGATCAAGCTGAAATTCTATTGAATAATATGTTGACCAATGAAAATAATTGGACACTTCTTGAACCAACCCTTAAGCCAACTCCGAAGAAAAGGGGTATTCTATTTCTCAGTCCTGAAGATATGCAAGAGGCAAAGAAATCTATGAAAGAAAAAGGTATAAAAGTTGAAGATGTTAAGAATTTACCTCCTGTTGAAGAAATACATGGTCTTAATTCATCACCTATTGAAGAAACACACGGTCCCGACAACCCGACACGGGCAGTAAAGGTAAATTCTCTCTATAGATTTGATGAAGGTGATATTCCTCGTAATAAGTCTGCTAGCCACTGCTTAGATGAATTTGATAACTTTATGGTTAAGCAAGAAGATTTTAATGCTTATTTTGGTAGACAACTGAAACGCAATGTTTATATGATTGAACACTTGAGTGATTATATGGCTAGTGTTAAAGGTGAACTTAAACTTATTAGTAAACATGCTTCTATGGTTACCACTCAAGTAGAACAAGTACTTAAAGCTCAGAATGATTTGCTCAATGAACTTAATAATAAGAAAAATGATAATGTTGTTAGAGTTATGACTAGAGGTGGTAAAATGACTCGGGAACCTTTGTATCCTGAGGGCCATTCTAAGAGAATTGAGCAAGATTCTCTAAGAACTACTATAGATGCACCTAGTCCTTCTAAAAGGAAGAGAAAGAAAAATGATAGGGCTTTGCATGCTTCTAGTGAACCTGTTATTGACACACCTGAGAATCCCAATGATATGTCTATTTCTGATGCTGAAACACAATCTGGTAATGAACATGAACCTAGTGATAATGTTAATGATGATGTTCATGTTGATGCTCAACCTAGTAATAATAATGATATAGAGATTGAACCTGCTGTTGATCTTGATAACCCACAATCAAAGAATCAATGTTATGATAAGAGAGACTTTGTTGCTAGGAAACATGGCAAGGAAAGAGAACCATGGGTTCAGAAACCCATGCCTTTTCCTCCTAAACCATCCAAGAAAAAGGATGATGAGGATTTTGAGTGCTTTGCTGAAATGATTAGACCTATCTTTTTGCGTATGCGTTTGACTGATATGCTTAAAATGAATCCTTATGCTAAGTATATGAAGGATATTGTTACAAATAAGAGAAAGATACCGGAAGCTGAAATTTCCAGCATGCTCCTAATTATAATTTTAAGGGTGGAATACCAAAGAAACTTGGAGATCCATGAGTACCAACTATACCATGCTCCATTAAAAGAAACTATGTTAAAACTGCTTTATGTGATCTTGGAGCCGGTGTTAGTGTTATGCCTCTCTCTTTATATCGTATAATTGATTTGAATAAGTTGACACCTACTGAAATATCTTTGCAAATGGTTGATAAATCAACTGCTATACCTGTCGGTATTTGTGAGGATGTGCCTGTTGTGGTTGCAAACGTTACTACTTTAACGGACTTTGTTATTCTTGATACTCCCGAGAACGATAGTATGTCTATTATTCTTGGAAGACCCTTTCTGAATACTTCAGGGGGTGTTATTGATTGCACCAAAGGCAATGTCACTTTTCATGTTAATGGTAATGAGCATACGGTACACTTTCCGAGGAAACAGTCTCAAGTCCACAGTATCAATTCTATTAGAAAAATTTCAACAATTACTATTGGAGGTTTTGAATTTCCTCTTCCTACTGTTAAGAAGAAACATGATATTCTTATTGTTGAGGATGTGCATATCCCCGTTGAGGTAACCTAGTGTTATTCGAAATTTCTCCGGTTCCATGTTATTCGGAATGAGTTTGTTAACAAGACTTGATCAACCTTGTTAATAGATTCCTTTTGATGAGCATGAGATGGATGAAGTTAGAAAACACAACTCTCTGTACCCTCTTTTTACTTTCTGTTATTTATATTAAATAAAGCAAAAATAGTAATTTCTGTCAGTTTCCTGAATTATCCATGCAATAAAAAATACCCCGAAAATAAAAGTTCTCCAAATGTCCTGAAAATTAAATATGATTTTTTCTAGAATATTTGAGAATATCTGGCACTGAGAACACACCAGGGGGAGCAAGCACCTGTCCACGAGGGTCCAGGGCATGCCTACCCCCTGGGCGCCCCCCTGCCTCATGGGCCCATGGTGGATCCCCTCCACTTATTCCAGCCACCACACACTCCTTCTTCCTCCCAAAAAAATCACCAACCAGCTCAAGCACGAGTTCTAGCTCATCTTGCTGCCATTTTCGATCTCCTAGCTCAAAGCTCCATTCACAAAACTGCTTTGGGGGATTGTTCTTTGGTATGTGACTCCTCCAATGGTCCAATTAGTTTTTGTTCTAGTGCTTTATTTATTGCAAATTTTTGCTGCCTAGGTGACCCTGTTCTTGAGCTTGCATGTCAAATTTATGTGGTCAAAAGTAGTTTTAATGCATGATATAGTCTCTAGGCACTTGTGGGAGTAGTTTCTATCAATTTTGTTGAGTTTGGCTCACTTTTATTTTAAGTTACTAAAAATTTCAGAAATTTTCAAAAAAAGATGAATAGATTTTTGAGAGGCTCATCGAGCCGAAGCTCGAAGGATAAACAAAGTGAAGAGAACAAGAAGCCCAAGTATAATCTCCCTCGCACTGCGGAGGTTCGGCCTTGTGAATGGCCTTGTGATGATTTCTTGAGAGCAGTCGGGATTTATGATGATTTCTATGAGTTGTCTGAGAATGCAGGCCTCACCGCCTTCCTCCACGACCAACGCGAACAGCATCTCTTACTCACCAATATCTTTGTGCAGAACTTTCATTTCCATGCTAGGAGCTCACCACCTTCGGTGGAATTTTATTTATATGATGAGCATAAGGAGATGTCACTTCGTGATTTTTGTCGGGTTTGTTTGAATCTTTTTGAAGGAAGCATAGAGGAACCACATATGATTGCTGTAGGGGAAACGAGGAAAGTTTCCGATGCAAGAATCACTACCATACATTTTTCCTGTTTTACGTTACTTTGCAATATTTGCTAGTAGATGCTTAATTGGTCGCGGAAACTATGGCAACCTTAGTGCCCCTGATATTGTTATTTTGTGCCATGCCTTGTTCCGTGATGACACATTTAGTCTGGGCGCTATTGTTGCAAAGCGGTTAAATCTTAATCGTACGAAGGGCCCCATCTTGGGAGGTATCTTCGCCTCGCGCCTCGCTGCACATTTTAACATACCTAATAGGCATTATGAGAAAGAAGAAAAGTTGCTACCTCCTGTTTTTCTAGACTATAAGAGTATGGTAGCACATAATTTTATCATTAAGTACAAGCTGATATTTGATAAAAATCACCCTGAGACTATTACTTTGCCTGCTCCTTCCTTGTTTGACTTATCTGCAAGCAAGTACCTTGTTCCGCTGGAGGCATTTCACGCCTACCGAAACCCCACACCAGCTACAAAGCCAGAGCCGGAACCACAATTTGATCCTCATCGGCAGTCTATTTATTGATACGTCTCCAACGTATCTATAATTTTTGATTGCTCCATGCTATATTATCTACTGTTTTGGACATTATTGGGTTATCCACTTTTATATTATTTTTGGGACTAACCTATTAACCGGAGGCCCAGCCCGGAATTGTTGTTTTTGCCTATTTTAGGGTTTCGAAGAAAAGAAATGTCAAACGGAGTCCAAACGGAATGAAACCTTCGGGAACGTGATTTTCTCACCGAACATGATCCAGGAGACTTGGACCCTACGTCAAGAAACAAAGGAGGAGGCCACGAGGTAGGGGCGCGCCTACCCTCCCCAGGCGCGCCCTCCACCCTCGTGGGCCCCTTGTTGCTCCACCGACATACTCCTTCCTCCTATATATACCTACGTACCCCCAAACAATCAGATACGGAGCCAAAACCCTAATTCCACCGCCGTAACTTTCTGTATCCACGAGATCCCATCTTAGGGCCTGTTCCGGAGCTCCGCCCGAGGGGGCATCCATCACGGAGGGCTTCTACATCAACACCATAGCCTCTCCGATGAAGTGTGAGTAGTTTACCTCAGACCTTCGGGTCCATAGTTATTAGCTAGATGGCTTCTCCTCTCTTTTTGGATCTCAATACAATGTTCTCCCCCTCTCTTGTGGAGATCTATTCGATGTAATCTTGTTTTTGCGGTGCGTTTGTTGAGACCAATGAATTGTGGGTTTATGATCAAGATTATCTATGAACAATATTTGAATCTTCTCTGAATTATTTTATGTATGATGGGTTATCTTTGCAAGTCTCTTCGAATTATCAGTTTGGTTTGGCCTACTAGATTGATCTTTCTTGCAATGGGAGAAGTGCTTAGCTCTGGGTTCAATCTTGCTGTGTCCTTTCCCAGTGACAGTAGGGGCAGCAAGGCACGTATTGTATTGTTGCCATCAAGGATAACAAGATGGGGTTTTTATCATATTGCATGAATTTATTCCTCTACATCATGTCATCTTGCTTAAGGCGTTACTCTGTTTTCATGAACTTAATACTCTAGATGCATGCTGGATAGCGGTCGATGAGTGGAGTAATAGTAGTAGATGCAGGCAGGAGTCGGTCTACTTGTCTTGGATGTGATGCCTATATACATGATCATACCTAGATATTCTCATAACTATGCTCAATTCTGTCAATTGCTCAACAGTAATTCGTTCACCCACCGTAAAATACTTACGCTCTTGAGAGAAGCCACTAGTGAAACCTATGGCCCCCGGGTCTATCTTCATCATATTAATCTTCCAATACTTAGTTATTTACTTTGCTTTTTACTTTGCTTTTATTTTACTTTGCATCTTTATCATAAAAATACCAAAAATATTATCTTATCATATCTATCAGATCTCACACTCGTAAGTGACCGTGAAGGGATTGACAACCCCATATCTTGTTGGTTGCGAGGAGTTATTTGTTTTGTGCAGGTACGAGGGACTCGCGCGTAGCCTTCTACTGGATTGATACCTTGGTTCTCAAAAATTGAGGGAAATACTTACGCTACTTTCCTGCATCATCATTTCCTCTTCAAGGAAATACAACACAGTGCTCAAGAGATAGCAAGAAGATTTCTGGAGCCGTTGCCGGGGAGTCTACGCGAAAGTCAACATACCAAGTACCCATCACAACCCTTATGTAACACCCTCGATGCAACTATATCTCCCACGTGTCGAGGCGCGACTTAGAGGCATAATCGCATTGAAGGCATATGTCGCAAGTTAGGCAATCTTCACAACATCCCATGTAATATGAATAATAAAGGGGAGATAACATAGTTGGCTTACACTCGCCACGTCAATCAAGTACATAAATAACATTACATCATCCAAACACTCATGGCCCGACTATGGCGCCAAAATAAAAGAGAACCCAACATGCGACAACGGTCCCGTTCACCCCCAACTCGGCACCACTACTGATCGTCGGGAAAGGAAACATAGTAACGTTGAGAGTCTTCGTCGAACTCCCACTTGAGCTCAAACGCGTCTCCTGGAGTGGAATCATCAGGCCCTGCATCTGGTGCAATAGTAATCTGTGAGCCACAGGGACTCAGCAATCTCACACCCTCGCGATCAAGACTATTTAAGCTTATAGGTAAGGCAAGGTAAAATATGAGTGGAGCTGCAGCAAGCGACTAGCAAGTATGGTGGCTAACTTATTCGCAAAAGAGAGCGAGAAGAGGAGGCAAAGCGCGAGCGAGAACTAGGGAGCAACCTGCGCAAACATAACTCCAACACCGTGTCCACTTCCCGGACTCCGCCGAGAAGAGGCCATCACGGTAACACACTCAGTTGATTCATTTTAATTAAATTAAGGTTCAAGTTATCTACAACCGGGCATTAACAAATTCCCATCTACCCATAACCGCGGGCACGGCTTTCGAAAGTTCAAATCCCTGCAGGGGAGTCCCAACTTAGCCCATGACAAGCTCTCACGGTCAACGAAGGAATAGACCTCCTCCCAAGACGTTCCGATCAGACTCGGTATCTCGGTAATTCAAGACACTTTGACAGGTTAAAACAAGACCAGCAACACCGCCCGAATGTGCCGACAAATCCCGATAGGAGCTGCACATATCTCTTTCTCAGGGCACACTCAGATTGTCTTAGGTACGGGTAGGCCAGCCCAGAGTTGCCCCTGGTGGCCACGGCAGCTGACAGGTGGACCAACACTCAGAGGAGCACTGGCCCGGGGGGGTTAAAATAAGATGACCCTTGAGTCTGCAGAACCCAAGGGAAAGAAAAGGCTAGGTGGCGAATGGTAAAACCAATGTTGGGCATTGCTGGAAAAGCTTTAATCAAGGCGAAATATCAAGGGGTTCCCATTATAACCCAACCGCGTAAGGAACGCAAAATCCGGGAACATAACACCGATATGGACGGAAACTAGGGCGGCAAGAGTGGAACAAAACACTAGGGATAAGGCCGAGCCTTCCACCCTTTACCAAGTATATAGATGCATTAATAACATAGCAATATAATGATGATCCCAACAAGTAAATAAATGTTCCAACAAGGAACGGCCTCCAATCTTCACCTGCAACTAGCAACGCTATAAGAGGGGCTGAGCAAAGCGGTAACATAGCCAATCAACGGTTTGCTAGGACAAGGTGGGTTAGAGGTTTGACATGGCAATATGGGAGGCTTGAAAACAAGTGGTAGGCATCGTAGCAATGGCATAGCAAAAGAGCGAGCAAACTAGCATAGCAAAGATAGTAGTGATTTCGAGGGTATGATCATCTTGCCTGCACAGTTGTCAGAGTTGACTGGATCCTCAAAAGCAAACTCAACGGGCTCCTCGTTAGCAAACTCGTCTCCCGGCTCTACCCAAATAAGACAAACAAGAAACAAGGATACAATCAACCACGTGCAAGGATCAAGCAATATGGTGCAATGATGATATGCTATGCGGGATGTGATGCGGGATGCAAAATGCAAGATATGGTAGGAAATGCATGAACCTGGCCTTATCTTGGAATTCTAAGTGTGCCACTGGGAAGATGAGATGAAATCGCTTGAAAACGATATAAAGAACACCGGAATCGGAGTTACGGTTTGGAAATGGCAAGCGATTCAAAAATGACACTGGTCTGCGATTTACAGCAAGTAGGCATCTAAATGCAATGAGATGAACATGCTATAGCACCCACACATGACAACCAAATACATGGCAGGGATGCATACAAGATGCTTAACAAAAGTCTAGCACTGAGCTACGGCCAATTCATCCATTAACAGGTTCAAACAAGCATGGAAAAAATGCATATGACAAACAGATTTCAGACTTAGTGATATTAACACTTGTCTGGAATTTCAGATCAACTAGCCCTCTTCGAAGCAACAAAACTACATGCTATAGGACTTGAACATGGCAAAGTAAAACATGGCATGGAGCTACTCAAAGAGCTTAACAAAAGTCCCTTAGTGACCTTGAGCCAAAAGGGATCAGAAAATACAATTGCAAGTATGTGAACATAGCAAAAACATAATCAGTTTTCAGACTGTGAAAAACTGACACATGCTGAAATATAACTCAAGTAGGCATGTTTACGAGCTCGATGCACTTACTACGGTGCAAGTCATGGCAAGACAAGCATACACCCATCAACAAGGCACAAAATTCAAGCTATACATGGCAAGAACAATAGCATAGCATGCATGGATCAACTACAACATCATCGGCAAAATTGCAAACAAGTTGACAATCTGTCCAGATTCACAAAGTAGCAAAAGTAGAGCTCGATTGACTCAAGCTAGGTTGCTCCATAATTGCAAACAAAGACATGGATGGATAGAGCACTACAAGATTAACAAAACATCCTTACTGATCATCCTCAAAAGAGGCACGGATCACTAGGAAACAACATGGACATATGGCAACATGAGCTAAACAGATCAAGGACTTAGTGGAATTGCTAAGCCCCTGAAAACAGAATTAGCAAGTGCACCACTTTGCAAGCTTGCACAAGTCACCACACACATCCTAAAAATACATGGGTTGCACCTCTGGAAAGATGACAAAACCCTTAACAAAACATAAGTAGAGCATCAGGGCATATCATGCACACATTAATCATGGCAAAAATGACAAAAACCTAAACGGATTAGCAGATCTGACAATTATCTCAAGTAGCCCTCTTCTAACAGCATTTCGGGCATCAAGATGAACTCAAATGAAAATGATGCAATCGAATGAAATGATGTACTCTCTGAGATGAACATTTTGATATGCTATATGCATGAATCGGAGCTATGGATGCAAAGTTATGGAGCTACGAACATGAGCACTTGGATCTGAGAAATCTGGGACTTAGACGAAATTTACCACCGGATCTAGGGTTTCCAGATCTGCACGCCTCCCGAGGCGGCGGCGCGCGCACTGTAGACGGCCGGGGTTCGGTTCGCCGGCGGGAGAGAAAGAGGAGGCGAGGACGAGGGCGGCCGGCGGTGGTGGAGCTTGCCGGTGTCGAGGAGGCGGCGGCTCCGGGCGGCGGAAACGGCGCGGCGGCGGCGGGGACCTGCGGCGGCTGCGGCGGCCGGAGAAGGAGGCAGCGGGCGGTGGCTCGCGGGCGATGGCGGCGGTGGCGCGAGGCCGGCAGGCAGCGGCTCCGGGCGGCTGGCGGCGGAGGACGCCGGGGCTCGGGAGCTCCTCTCCCTGGAGCTTGGCGCGGAGGGGCGGAGGGGAACGGGCCCCGCGGGCCAGACGCGGGCCCCGCGGGCCGGCGGCGGCGGGAGGCAATGAAGTGGGCACAGCGCCACGTGGCTTCGCGAGATTGGCCCGGGCGGATCGGGCGGACATGTCCGACCTGGGATTTTTTGTCCGGCGGGCGACGGAGTGGAAAAAAATTAGGGTTTCGGAGAGGGAGATCCGCGAATTTCGGGAGGGGGGCTTTAAATAGAGGTAGAGGGAGCTAGGAGAGTCCAAATGAGGTGCGGTTTTCGGCCACGCGATCGTGATCGAACGCTCTTGATGATGGAGCAGGTTTTGGTGGGTTTTGGGCCAAATTGAAAGGGTGTTGGGCTGCAACACACATGAGGCCTTTTTGGTCCCTCGGTTAACCGTTGGAGTATCAAACGAAGCCCAAATGGTACGAAACTTGACAGGCGGTCTACCGGTAGTAAACCAAGGCCGCTTGGCAAGTCTCGGTCCAATCCGGAAATGTTTAATCCCCACACACGAAAGAAAGCTAGAAATGACCACCGGAGGAGAACGAAGCGCCGGAATGCAAAATGGACAACGGGGAAAATGCTCGAATGCATGAGACGAACACGTATGCAAATGCAATGCACATGATGACATGATATGATATGCATGACAACGATCACAACACACGGAGACAAAGACCCGAACCCGAGATAATAAATTAACTTAACACCGAAAACGGCAAGAGTTGGAGTACAAATTGGGAAAGTTACATCCGGGGTGTTACAACACTCCACCACTACGAAAGGATCTCGTCCCGAGATCTAGGACTGAAAGAACGTCGGGTACTTAGAACGGAGGTGATCCTCGCGTTCCCAGGTAGCTTCACGGTCGGAATGGTGTGACCACTTGACTTTGGGAAATTTATTGACTTGTTGCGAGTCTTGCGTTCAGTCTCTTCGAGAATAGCAACTGGGTGCTCACGATAGGAAAGATCTTCTTGGAGCTCAATGTCCTCGAAGTTGACGGTGCGGTCAGGAGTCTTGAAGCACTTTCGAAGCTGAGAGACATGGAACACGTCATGAACATTTGTAAATTTTGAAGGAAGCTCGAGTTGATAGGCGAGGTCGCCTCTCTTGCTGACAATCTTGAAAGGTCCCACGTATGTGGGGGCAAGCTTCCCTTTGATACCGAAGCGACGAGTACCTTTCATAGGAGAGACGTGGAGGTAAACATGATCTCCGATCTCGAAAGCCAAATCACGGTGCTTACTATCATAGTAGCTCTTCTGGCGGGATTGGGCTGCTTTGAGGTTATCACGAATGACTTTGCACATTTCCTCTGCCTCTGTGATTAAGTCATTACCCAAAAGCTGACGTTCACCGGTTTCAGACCAGTTGAGAGGGGTACGGCACTTCCTGCCATACAGAATTTCAAATGGGGCCTTGCCCGAACTTGCTTGAAAACTGTTGTTGTAGGAGAATTCAGCATAAGGAAGACAATCCTCCCACTTCATGTCGAAGGAGATCACACAAGCCCTGAGCATATCTTCAAGAATCTGGTTGACACGCTCGACTTGACCGCTAGTTTGAGGATGGAAAGCTGTACTGAAGCAGATGTTAGTGCCCATGGCCTTCTGAAAAGAATCCCAAAACTTCAAGGTAAAAATGCTGCCACGGTCTGAAGAGATCACTTGTGGAATACTGTGCAGAGAGACAACACGAGAGGTATAGAGTTCCGCCAATTGAGCTGCAGTGATCGACTCTTTGATAGGCAGAAAGTGAGCCACTTTGGTGAGTTTGTCGATGACAACGAATATAGCATCATTGCCATGCCTGGACTTGGAAACCCAGTCACGAAGTCCATTTCAATGTGGTCAAACTTCCATTCTGGAATGGCAAGAGGTTGGAAGAGACCTGCTGGCCTTTGGTGTTCTGCCTTCACTCTTCTGCAGACATCACATTCATTCACGAATTGAGCAAACTCGCGCTTCATTCGAGTCCACCAATAAGCCTGCTTGAGGTCCTGATACATCTTCGTGCTCCCAGGGTGGATGGAGAGGAGAGAATTGTGAGCCTCGTTCATGATCACTTTACGAAGGTCACCTTTGGGTACAACAATACGATCCTCGAAGAAGAGAGTGTCCTTGTCATCAAGGCGGTAGCACTTGTACTTGGGTTGACTCTTGGCAATCCCAATCTTCACCTTTTTCACCATAGCATCAAGAAGCTGGGCTTGGCGAATCTGGTCTTCCAAGGTAGGAGAGACTTGAAGGTTGGCGAGGAATCCTTGAGGAACAACTTGCAGGTTAAGTTTGTGGAAAGCTTCACAAAGCTCGGGTTGATAAGGCTTGAGAATCAGACTGTTGCAGTAAGCTTTCCTGCTCAAAGCGTCATCAATCACATTGGCCTTGCCTGGAGTATACTCAATACTCGGATTATACTCTTGAATCATTTCAACCCATCGAGTTTGCCTGAGGTTGAGATTAGGCTGAGTGAAGATGTACTTGAGACTCTTGTGATCAGTGAAAATGTCCACTTTCCTTCCCAATAGAAGATGTCTCCAAGTCAAAAGAGCATGCACAACTGCTGCCAACTCGAGATCATGAGTGGGGTAGTTCTTCTCATTAGGCTTCAACTGGTGAGAGGTATAAGCAACAACTTTCTTCTCTTGCATCAAAACTGCGCCAAGACCTTGGAGAGAGGCATCACAAAAGACCTCGTACGGCTTGGATTCATCAGGCGGAGTCAGAACTGGAGCAATGATCAATTTCTCTTTCAAAGTGTTGAAAGCAATGTCACACTCCGGAGACCAAACGTACTTGACATGCTTCTGGAGAAGATTTGAGAGAGGCTTAGCGATCTTAGAAAAGTTTTCAACGAATCTTCGGCAATAGCTTGCGAGACCGAGGAAGCTATGGAGTTGCTTCACATTCTGAGGAGGTTCCCAATTCACAATTGCAGATACCTTCTCGGGATTCACGGCAATACCCTTGGCAGAGATGATATGACCAAGATAAAGAACCTCATCGAGCCAAAATTCACACTTGGAGAACTTAGCGTAGAACTTGTGTTCTCTGAGCTTATCGAGAACCAAACGCAAGTGCTTGGCATGATCTTCCTTGTTCTTGGAGAAAACCAGAATGTCGTTGAGATAGACCAAAACGAAGTCATTGGTGTAGGCGTTGAAGATGAAATTCATCATACGAGAGAACGTTGGAGGAGCGTTGACGAGGCCAAAAGACATGACAGTGTATTCATATGAACCAAAGCTTGTCCTGAAAGCCGTCTTGGGAATATCTTGCTCACGGATTCGAATCTGATGATAACCCATACGGAGATCAAGCTTGGAGAATACTTGAGCACCTTTGAGTTGTTTGAACAGCTCATTGATGTTGGGAAGTGGATATTTGTTCTTGATGGTCTTCTTGTTCACTGGACGGTAATCAACACAAAGTCGGTCTGTTCCATCCTTCTTCTTCACAAAAAGAACACCACAACCCCACGGAGAAGAACTAGGCCGGATGAGACCCATTTTCTCTTGAATATCAAGTTGCTTCTTCAGCTCTTTCAACTCTTCAGGTCCGAGCTTGTAAGGACGTTTGCACACAGGTTCCGTACCAGGCTCAATATCAATAACGAATTCAACTGGCCGGTGCAGAGGCAGTCCTGGAAGCTCTTCTGGAAAGACGTCTTGATATTCGCAAACGACTGGAATTTGAGAGATGGCATCCAATTCACCCTTCTCATTGAGAGAAAACAGACGGATTGTATCATCACGAGCGTCAAAGACAATTACATCCTCAGACGAATGAGTCAATTGAATCTGCCTGGCTGCACAATCAAGCTGAGCCTTTTGCTTAGAAAGCCAATCCATCCCGAGAATAAGATCAATATCCGAGTTACCAAGAACCATTGGAGAAGATAGAAACTTGTAGACTCCCAAAGTGATAGTAACATCCGGAGCAATGGAGTTAGCATGCATGCGCTTACCGGGAGAGACAACTGCTAAAGGACTAGGCAAAATTTGCAAAGGCAAACCATGCTTAGATGAAAACGGTCTCGAGATGAAACAATGCGATGCACCCGTGTCAAAAAGAACTTTTGCAGGAATATCATTAACAGGAAGGTTACCCATGATCACATCTGACGAGTCCTCTGCCTGAGCTGCATTCATCAAGTTGACCTTGGCAGACTTGGGGTTATGCTTGACCACAGCTGTACTTGCCGATCTGACAGGAGGAGGAGGAGGAAGACGCCTCTGGTTGAAACACTTGTTGGCATAGTGACCCTTCTGTTGGCACTTGTTGCACGTGACCTCTGAAAGCGGACGGTGATACGGAGCACTCGATCTTGGAGCTTGAGACGAAGTCTTGTTCTGAAAGCCAGGGTTGGGTGGGTGGGAAGAACCACTGCCACCTTTGCTCTTCTGCTGATACGGCTGATGGAACGGAGGAGGAGGAAGCCAAAACTTCTGCTGCTTGGCCACTTGAGTAGAGGAAGAAGGAGTAGCATCTCTGACTCGCTTCTTGGAGGCATCACACCTCAACTGAGCAGCCTCTTGCTTCAGTGCCATGTTGTAGAACTCATCATATCTCAAGGGTTCGAAAAGAACGAGAGCTAGCTGAATTTCTTCTCTGAGACCACCCCTGAACTGATATATCATGCTCTTCTCATCAGGGACGTCCTGCTTGGCAAAGCGGGCGAGCTTCTGGAACAACTTGTTGTAGTCATAGACAGACAAAGAACCTTGCTTCAGATTGCGGAATTCCTCACGCTTGCTTTCAACCACGCTCTGGGGAATATGATGAGCTCGGAAATCTCGGCGGAAATCATCCCAAGTGATAACACGTCCACCTCTGGAATCCTTGTACTGCTGGAACCATTCTGCAGCTTGATCTTTGAGTTGGAAGGAAGTGAACTTAACAAAGTCCTCAGGCCTGACGTTACTGCACTCGAAATGCTTGCACAGATCCACTAGCCAATCGTCAGCATCGGTTGCCTCAACACAATTGCTGAAAGTCTTTGGCCCGTTAGCAAGGAACTGGTTGAGTGAAGCAAAGTGATTCTGATTGCTGCCTTGATTCCCTTGGTTGCCTTGATTGCGCTCTTGAAGAATTTGCATGATCAACTGTCTGTTTGCATTGGTTGCGGCCATCACAGCTTGCCATGCCTCCGGAGGAGGTGGAGGTGGTGGCGGATCAGGATTCAGAGTCGTGCGCATTGGAGGAGCCATCCTGAAGAGGTTGACCACCATTAGCACATTGATAGACAAATATTGAAGCTGAATCCAACGGAATGAAAATTGCAACATATAGTCTTCACATCCGAGCAAAATGAACGAATGCATTCCTCTTGAAATGGTCACATATCCATAAATTGGGAAGCCATTTAGAATTAAGGTAGAGAAATAATTCAACAAGGTACGGATCAAGAACGAATAATCGGTAAGAAATCCCAATCTCAAACCAATATCCGTGGAAGAAGAACTAGAGCTACTAGAATTCCCACCTATGAAACTCCCGAACCTTTCCGGTTATGCAATCAGGTGTTGGGGATACAGGGGAAGCATAATATCTCACCCAAACTAGCAAATCCTACATCCAGCTGTATCCATCCTTCAACACATAACCAAGAAACCTTTGGAAACCATCTACCTCAACCTTCGAAAAGCATCCGTTATACAAGTTATGGCGATACTCCCGAACTCCCGCCCCAGTACTGGGTGGCGTCGAGGTTATCTCACCAACGAATTGCATAAAAGAGATTTTCGATGTCGGCGTACTAAACTCAGGTATTCCAGAACTGCAACGATAAAATTATGATGACAACACCTCAGAGCTCAACTCCCCGGGACACTTCCACTAAACCCCTGACAGGAGGCACCAAGACAATGTTCTCATCATAAAACCATTGGAACGATTCCAAGATACCCGCGTGATCCTAAATTTTTTTTTGTGAAATTTGAGAAGAGAAGAGTCAAAACTCTATGTCAGGATGCCTTACCAGAGCGATGAGGAGACTGGGAAGTAAAAAGAATTCCTAAACTCTCCGATATATAATTCCTAAAAGACTTAAAACATTTTTCTAGACACAACTCGGCCACTAAAAACGATCAACCAATGGGGCTCCTAAGGTCGGGGAAGGCTCTGATACCAACTTGTAACACCCTCGATGCGACTATATCTCCCACGTGTCGAGGCACGACTTAGAGGCATAATCGCATTGAAGGCATATGTCGCAAGTTAGGCAATCTTCACAACATCCCATGTAATATGAATAATAAAGGGGAGATAACATAGTTGGCTTATACTCGCCACTTCAATCAAGTACATAAATAACATTACATCATCCAAACACTCATGGCCCGACTACGGCGCCAAAATAAAAGAGAACCCAACATGCGACAACGGTCCCATTCACCCCCAACTGGGCACCACTACCGATCATCGGGAAAGGAAACATAGTAACGTTGAGAGTCTTCGTCGAACTCCCACTTGAGCTCAAACGCGTCTCCTGGAGTGGAATCATCAGGCCTTGCATCTAGTGTAATAGTAATCTGTGAGCCACAGGGACTCAACAATCTCGCACCCTCGCGATCAAGACTATTTAAGCTTATAGGTAAGGCAAGGTAAAATATGAGTGGAGCTGCAGCAAGCGACTAGCAAGTATGGTGGCTAACTTATTCGCAAAAGAGAGCGAGAAGAGGAGGCAAAGCGCAAGCGAGAAACTAGGGAGCAACCTACGCAAACATAACTCCAACACCGTGTCCACTTCCCGGACTCCGCCGAGAAGAGGCCATCACGGTAACACACTCAGTTGATTCATTTTAATTAAATTAAGGTTCAAGTTATCTACAACCGGGCATTAACAAATTCCCATCTGCCCATAACCGCGGGCACGGCTTTCGAAAGTTCAAATCCCTGCAGGGGAGTCCCAACTTAGCCCATGACAAGCTCTCATGGTCAACGAAGGAATAGACCTCCTCCCAAGATGTTCCGATCAGACTCGGTATCTCGGTAATTCAAGACACTTCGACAGGTTAAAACAAGACCAGCAACACCGCCCGAATGTGCCGACAAATCCCGATAGGAGCTGCACATATCTCTTTCTCAGGGCACACTCAGATTGTCTTAGGTACGGGTAGGCCAACCCAGAGTTGCCCCTGGTGGCCACCGCAGCTGACAGGTGGACCAACACTCAGAGGAGCACTGGCCCGGGGAGGTTAAAATAAGATGACCCTTGAGTCTGCAGAACCCAAGGGAAAGAAAAGGCTAGGTGGCGAATGGTAAAACCAATGTTGGGCATTGCTGGAAAAGCTTTAATCAAGGCGAACTATCAAGGGGTTCCCATTATAACCCAACCGCGTAAGGAACGCAAAATCCGGGAACATAACACCGATATGACGGAAACTAGGGTGGCAAGAGTGGAACAAAACACCAGGCATAAGGCCGAGCCTTCCACCCTTTACCAAGTATATAGATGCATTAATTAAATAATAGATATTTTGATATCCCAACAAGTAAATAAATGTTCCAACAAGGAACGGCCTCCAATCTTCACCTGCAACTAGCAACGCTATAAGAGGGGCTGAGCAAAGCGGTAACATAGCCAATCAACGATTTGCTAGGACAAGGTGGGTTAGAGGTTTGACATGGCAATATGGGAGGCTTGAAAACAAGTGGTAGGCATCGTAGCAATGGCATAGCAAAAGAGCGAGCAAACTAGCATAGCAAAGATAGTAGTGATTTCGAGGGTATGATCATCTTGCCTGCACAGTTGTCAGAGTTGACTGGATCCTCGAAAGCAAACTCAACGGGCTCCTCGTTAGCGAACTCGTCTCCCGGCTCTACCAAAATAAGACAAACAAGCAACAAGGATACAATCAACCACGTGCAAGGATCAAGCAATATGGTGCAATGATGATATGCTATGCGGGATGCGATGCGGGATGCAAAATGCAAGATATGACAGGAAATGCATGAACCTGGCCTCATCTTGGAATTCTAAGTGTGCCACTGGAAAGATGAGATGAAATCGCTTGAAAACGATATAAAGAACACCGGAATCGGAGTTACGGTTTGGAAATGGCAAGCGATTCAAAAATGACACCGGTCTGCGATTTACAGCAAGTAGGCATCTAAATGCAATGAGATGAACATGCTACAGCACCCAAACATGACGACCAAATACATGGCAGGGATGCATACAAGATGCTTAACAAAAGTCTAGCACTGAGCTACGGCCAATTCATCCATTAACAGGTTCAAACAAGCATGGAAAAATGCATATGACAAACAGATTTCAGACTTAGTGATATTAACACTTGTCTGGAATTTCAGATCAACTAGCCCTCTTCGGAGCAACAAAACTACATGCTACAGGACTTGAACATGGCAAAGTAAAACATGGCATGGAGCTACTCAAAGATATTAACAAAAGTCCCTTAGTGACCTTGAGCCAAAAGGGATCAGAAAATACAATTGCAAGCATGTGAACATAGCAAAAACATAATCAGTTTTCAGACTTTGTGAAAAACTGACACATGCTGAAATATAACTCAAGTAGGCATGTTTACGAGCTCGATGCACTCACTACGGTGCAAGTCATGGCAAGACAAGCATACACCCATCAAGAAGGCACAAAATTCAAGCTAGACATGGCAAGAACAATAGCATAGCATGCATGGATCAACTACAACATCATCGGCAAAATTGCAAACAAGTTGACAATCCCCCAGATTCACAAAGTAGCAAAAGTAGAGCTCGATTGGCTCCAGCTAGGGTGCTCCATAATTGCAAACAAAGACATGGATGGATAGAGCACTACAAGATTAACAAAACATCCTTACTGATCATCCTCAAAAGAGGCACGGATCACTAGGAAACAACATGAACATATGGCAACATGAGCTAAACAGATCAAGGACTTAGTGGAATTGCTAAGTCCCTGAAAACAGAATTAGCAAGTGCACCACTTTGCAAGCTTGCACAAGTCACCACACACATCCTAAAAATACATGGGTTGCACCTCTGGAAAGATGAGAAAACTCTTAACAAAACATAAGTAGAGCATCAGGGCATATCATGCACACATTAATCATGGCAAAAATGACAAAAACCTAAACGGATTAGCAGATCTGACAATTATCTCAAGTAGCCCTCTTCTAACAGCATTTAGGGCATCAAGATGAACTCAAATGAAAATGATGCAATGGAATGAAATGATGTACTCTCTGAGATGAACATTTTGATATGCTATATGCATGAATCGGAGTTACGGATGCAAAGTTACGAAGCTATGAACATGAGCACTTGGATCTGAGAAATCTGGGACTTAGACGAAATTTACCACCGGATCTAGGGTTTCCAGATCTGCACTCCTCCCGAGGCGGCGGCGCGCGCACTGTAGATGGCCGGGGTTCGGTTCGCCGGCGGGAGAGAAAGAAGAGGCGAGGACGAGGGCGGCCGGCGGTGGTGGAGCTTGCCGGCGTCGAGGAGGCGGCGGCTCCGGGCGGCGGAAACGGCGCGGCGGCGGCGGGGACCCGCGACGGCTGCGGCGGCCGGAGAAGGAGGCAGCGGGCGGCGGCTCGCGGGCGATGGCGGCGGTGGCGCGAGGCCGGCAAGCGGTGGCTCTGGGCGGCTGGCGGTGGAGGACGCCGGGGCTCGGGAGCTCCTCTCCCTGGAGCTTGGCACGGAGGGGCGGAGGGGAACGGGCCCCGCGGGCCAGACGCGGGCCCCGCGGGCCGGCGGCGGCGGGAGGCGACGAAGTGGGCACGGCGCCACGTGGCTTCGCGAGATTGGCCCGGGCGGACACGTCCGGCCTGGGATTTTTTGTCCGGCGGGCAACGGAGTGGAAAAAAATTAGGGTTTCGGAGAGGGAGATCCGCGAATTTCGGGAGGGGAGCTTTAAATAGAGGTAGAGGGAGCTAGGAGAGTCCAAATGAGGTGCGGTTTTCAGCCACGCGATCGTGATCGAACGCTCTAGATGATGGAGTGGGTTTTGGTGGGTTTTGGGCCAAATTGAAAGGGTGTTGGGCTGCAACACACACGAGGCCTTTTCGGTCCCTCGGTTAACCGTTGGAGTATCAAACGAAGTCCAAATGGTACGAAACTTGACAGGCGGTCTACCGGTAGTAAACCAAGGCTGCTTGGCAAGTCTCGGTCCAATCCGGAAATGTTTAATCCCCACACACGAAAGAAAGCTAGAAATGACCACCGGAGGAGAACGAAGCGCCGGAATGCAAAACGGACAACGGGGAAAATGCTCGAATGCATGAGACGAACACGTATGCAAATGCAATGCACATAATGACATGATATGAGATGCATGACAACGATCACAACACACAGAGACAAAGACCCGAACCCGAGATAATAAATTAACTTAATGCCGAAAACGGCAAGAGTTGGAGTACAAATTGGGAAAGTTACATCCAGGGTGTTACACCTTATCTCCCGCATTACATTATTTGCCATTTGCTTCTCATTTTCCTCTCCCCCACTTCGCCCTTGCCGTTTTATTCGCCCTCTATCTCTCTATCCTCCCTCTCTTTCCCTATTTGCCTCTTTTTGCCCACTTGCTTTTTGTTTGCTTGTGTGTTGGTTTGCTTGCTTGTCACGATGGCTTAAGATAACACTAAATTGTGTGACTTTACCAATACCAACAACAATGATTTTATTAGCACTCCGATTGCTCCTCTTACCGATGCTGAATCTTGTGAAATTAATGCTGCTTTGCTGAATCTTGTCATGAAACATCCGTTTTCCGGCCTTCCTAGTGATGATGCCGCTACCCATCTAAATAGCTTCGTTGATTTGCGTGATATGCAAAATAAGAAAGATGTGGATAATGATATTGTTAAATTGAAGCTATTTCCTTTTTCGCTTAGAGATCGTGCTAAAGCTTGGTTTTCTCCTTTGCCTAAAAATAGTATTGATTCTTGGAACAAGTGCAAAGATGCTTTTATCTCTAAGTATTTTCCTCCCGCTAAGATCATTTCTCTTAGAAATGATATCATGAATTTTAAGCAACTTGATCATGAACATGTTGCACAAGCTTGGGAGAGGATGAAATTAATGATACGTAATTGCCCTACTCATGGTTTGATTTTGTGGATGATTATACAAAAAAATTTATGCCGGATTGAACTTTGCTTCTAGAAATCTTTTAGATTCGGCCGCGGGAGGCACTTTTATGGAAATCACTTTAGGAGAAGTTACTATACTCCTAGATAATATTATGGTTAATTATTCTCAATGGCATACTGAAAGATCTACTAATAAAAAGGTGCGTGCGATAGAAGAAATTAATGTTTTGAGTGGAAAGATGGATGAACTTATGAAATTATTTGCTAGTAAAAGTGTTTCTTCTGATCCTAATGATATGCCCTTGTCTACTATGACTGAGAATAATAATGAATCTATGGATGTGAATTTTGTTGGTAGGAACAATTTTGGTAACAACGCGTATAGAGGAAATTTTAATCCTAGGCCTTATCCTAGTAATCCCTCTAATAATTATGGTAATTCCTACAACAATTCTTATGGAAATTATAATACGATGCCCTCTGATTTTGAATCTAATATTAAAGAATTTATTACTTCGCAAAAGAATTTCAATGCTTTGATTGAAGAAAAAATGCTTAAGATTGATGAGTTGGCTAGGAACGTTGATAGAATTTCTCTTGATGTTGATTTTTTGAAACTTAGATCTATTCCTCCTAAGCATGATATCAATGAGTCTCTCAAAGCTATGAGAATTTCCATTGATGAGTGCAAAGAAAGAACCGCTAGGATGCGTGCTAAGAAAGATGCCTTTATAAGAGCGTGTTCTTCTAGTTCCTATGAAAATAAAGATGAAGATCTAAAAGTTATTGAAGTGCCCCCTATTAAATCTTTGTTTTGCAATATGAATCTTGATAATGATGGGACTGAATATGATCCACCTTTACCTAGAAGGCGTTCCAAAAAATCGGAGTTTTTAGATCTTAATGCTAAATTTCATAAAAGTGGGATTGAAGAAATTAAAACCCTAGATGTTGCTAAACCCACTATTTTGGATTTCAAGGAATTTAATTATGAAAATTTCTCTTTGATTGATTGTATTTCCTTGTTGCAATCCTTGCTAAATTGTCCTCATGCTTATAGTCAAAATAAAGCGTTTACTAAACATATCGTTGATGCCTTGATGCAATCTTATGAAGAAAAACTTGAGTTGGAAGTTTCTATCCCTAGAAAACTTTATGATGAGTGGGAACCAACTATTAAAATTAAAATTAAAGATCATGAATGCTATGCTTTGTGTGATTTGGGTGCTAGTGTTTCCACGATTCCAAAGACTTTGTGTGATTTGTTAGGTTTCCGTGATTTTGATGATTGCTCTTTAAACTTGCACCTTGCGGATTTCACAATTAAGAAACCTATGGGAAGAATTAATGATGTTATTATTGTCGCAAATAGGAATTATGTGCCCGTATATTTTATTGTTCTTGATATAGATTGCAATCCTTCATGTCCTATTATTTTTGGTAGGCCTTTCCTTAGAACGATTGGTGCAATTATTGATATGAAGGAAGGAAATATTAGATTCCAATTTCCGTTAAGGAAAGGCATGGAACACTTTACTAGAAAGGAAATTAAATTACCTTATTAATCTATCATGAGAGCCACTTGTGGATTGCCTACCAAAGATGGCAATACCTAGATCTATCCTTACTTTTTATGCCTAGCTAGGGGCGTTAAACGATAGCGCTTGTTGGAAGGCAACCCAATTTTATTTTTATTCCTTGCCTTTTGCTCCTGTTTAGTAATAAATAATTTACCTAGCCCCTGTTTTGGTTGTGTTTTTTGTGTTTAATTAGTGTTTATGCCAAGTAGAACCGTTGGGAAGACTTGGGGAAAGTCTTGTTAATCTTGCTGTAAAAAACAGAAACTTTAGCGCTCACGAGAACTGCTGCCATTTTTATTTGGAAAGTGATATTTAGTTAATTATTTTTGAATATGACTAATAGATAAATTACTCACGTCCAGAAATTTATTTTAGAATTTTTGGGGTTCCAAATATTGCTCTAGCTACAGATTACTAGAGACTGTTCTATTTTTGACAGATTCTGTTTTTCGTGTGTTGTTTGCTTATTTTGATGAATCTATGGCTAGTAAAATAGTTTATAAACCATAGAGAAGTTGGAATACAGTAGGTTTAACACCAATATAAATAAAGAATGAGTTCATTACAGTACCTTGAAGTGGTCTTTTGTTTTCTTTCGTTGACGGAGCTCACGAGATTTTCTACTTTAAGTTTTGTGTTGTGAAGTTTCCAAGTTTTGGGTGAAGATTTGATGGATTATGGAACAAGGAGTGGCAAGAGCCTAAGCTTGGGGATGCCCATGGAACCCCCAAGATAATCTAAGGACACCTAAAAGCCAAAGCTTGGGGATGCCCCGAAAGGCATCCCCACTTTCGTCTACTTCTATCGGTAACTTTACTTGGAGCTATATTTTTATTCACCACATTATATGTGTTTTGCTTGCAGCGTCTTGTATTATTTGAGTATTTATTTGTTAGTTTACCACGATCATCCTTGCTATACACACCTTTTGAGAGCGCCATACATGATTTGGAATTTTTTAGAATACTCTATGTGCTTCGCTTATATCATTTGAGTTATATAGTTTTGCTCTAGTACTTCACTTATATCTTTTAGAGCACGGTGGTGGAATTGTTTTATAGAAACTATTGATCTCTCATGCTTCACTTAGATTATTTTCAGAGTCTTAAATAGCATGGTAATTTGCTTAAGTAATCTAATATGCTTAATATTCAAGAATAGTAAAAACTTTCTTATGAGTGTGTGGAATGCTATGAGAAGTTTAATGCTTGATAATTGTTTTGAGATATAAAGATGATGATATTAAAGTTGTGCTAGTTGAGTAGTTGTGAATTTGAGAAATACTTGTGTTGAAGTTTGTGATTCCCGTAGCATGCACGTATGGTGAACCGTTATGTGATGAAGTCGGAGCATGATTTATTTTTTGATTGTCTTCCTTATGAGTGGCGGTCAGGGACGAGCGATGGTATTTTTCTACCAATATATCCCCCTAGGAGCATGCGCGTAATACTTTTCTTTGATAACTTGTAGATTTTTGCAATGAGTATATGAGTTCTTTATGACTAATGTTGAGTTCATGGATTATACGCACTTTCCTTCCTTCCACCATTGCTAGCCTCTCTAATACTGCGCACCTTTCGCCGGTATCATACACCCACCATATACCTTCCTCAAAACAGCCACCATACATACCTATTATGGCATTTTCATAGCCATTCCGAGATATATTGCCATGCAACTTTCCACTGTTCCGTTTATTATGACACACTCCATCATTGTCATATTGCTTAGCATGATCATGTAGTTGACATCGTATTTGTGGCAAAGCCACCATTCATAATTCTTTCATAAATGTCACTCTTGATTCATTGCATATCCCGGTACACCGCCGGAGGCATTCATATAGAGACATATTTTGTTCTAAGTATCGAGTTGTAATTGTTGAGTTGTAAGAAAATAAAAGTGTGATGATCATCATTATTAGAGCATTGTCCCAGTGAGGAAAGGATGATGGAGACTATGATTCCCCCACAAGTCGGGATGAGACTCCGGATGAAAAATAAAAAAAGGAAGAAAAGAGGCCTAAAAGGGAGAAAAGGCCCAAATAAAAAAATGAGAGAAAAAGAGAGAAGGGACAATGTAACTATCCTTTTACCACACTTGTGCTTCAAAGTAGCACCATGATCTTCATATTAGAGAGTCTCTCATTTCGTCACTTCCATATACTAGTGGGAATTTTTCATTATAGAACTTGGCTTGTAATTCCAATGATGGGCTTCCTCAAAATGCCCTAGGTCTTCATGAGCAAGCAAGTTGGATGCACACCCACTTAGTTTCTTTTGTTGAGCTTTCATATACTTATAGCTCTTGTGCATTCGTTGCATGGCAATCCCTACTCACTTACATTGATATCTATTGATGGGCATCTCCATAGCCCATTGATACGCCTAGTTGATGTGAGACTATCTTCTCCCTTTTTGTATTCTCCACAACCACCATTCTATTCCACTTATAGTGCTATATCCATGGCTCACGCTCATGTATTGCGTGAAGATTGAAAAAGTTTGAGAATGTCAAAAGTATGAAACAATTGCTTGGCTTGTCATCAGGGTTGTGCATGATTTAAATACTTTGTATGATGAAGATAGAGCATAGCCAGACTATATGATTTTGTAGGGATAACTTTCTTTGGCCATGTTATTTTGAGAAGACATAATTGCTTTGTTAGTATGGTTAAAGTATTATTATTTTTATGTCAATATGAACTTTTATCTTGAATCTTTCGGATCTGAATATTCATACCACAATTAAGAAGAATTACATTAAAATTATGCCAATTAGCACTCTGCATCAAAAATTATGTTTTTATCATTTACCTACTCGAGGACGAGCAGGAATTAAACTTGGGGATGCTTGATACGTCTCCAACGTATCTATAATTTTTGATTGCTCCATGCTATATTATCTACTGTTTTGGACATTACTGGGCTTTATTATCCATTTTTATATTATTTTTGGGACTAACCTATTAACCGGAGGCCCAGCCCAGAAATGCTGTTTTTTTGCCTATTTTAGGGTTTCGAAGAAAAGGAATATCAAACGGAGTCCAAACGGAATGAAACCTTCGGGAACGTGATTTTCTCACCGAACATGATCCAGGAGACTTGGACCCTACGTCAAGAAACAAAGGAGGAGGCCACGAGGTAGGGGGCACACCTACCCCCCAGGCGCGCCCTCCACCCTTGTGGGCCCCCTGTTGCTCCACCGACGTACTCCTTCCTCCTATATATACCTACGTACCCCCAAACGATCAGATACGGAGCCAAAACCCTAATTCCACCGCTGTAACTTTCTGTATCCATGAGATCCCATCTTGGGGCCTGTTCCGGAGCTCCGCCGGAGGGGGCATCCATCACGGAGGGCTTCTACATCAACACCATAGCCTCTCCGATGAAGTGTGAGTAGTTTACCTCAGACCTTCGGGTCCATAGTTATTAGCTAGATGGCTTCTTCTCTCTTTTTGGATCTCAATACAATGTTCTCCTCCTCTCTTATGGAGATCTATTCGATGTAATCTTCTTTTTGCGGTGTGTTTGTTGAGACCGATGAATTGTGGGTTTACGATCAAGATTATCTATGAACAATATTTGAATCTTCTCTGAATTCTTTTATGTATGATGGGTTATCTTTGCAAGTCTCTTCGAATTATCAGTTTGGTTTGGCCTACTAGATTGATCTTTCTTGCAATGGGAGAAGTGCTTAGCTTTGGGTTCAATCTTGCGGTGTCCTTTCCCAGTGACAGTAGGGGCAGCAAGGCACATATTGTATTGTTGCCGTCGAGGATAACAAGATGGGGTTTTATCATATTGCATGAATTTATCCCTCTACATCATGTCATCTTGCTTAAGGCGTTACTCTGTTTTCATGAACTTAATACTCTAGATGCATGTTGGATAGCGGTCGATGAGTGGAGTAATAGTAGTAGATGCAGGTAGGAGTCGGTCTACTTATCTCGGACGTGATGCCTATATACATGATCATACCTAGATATTCTCATAACTATGCTCAATTCTGTCAATTGCTCAATAGTAATTCATTCACCCACCGTAAAATACTTACGCTCTTGAGAGAAGCCACTAGTGAAACCTATGGCCCCCGGGTCTATCTTCATCATATTAATCTTCCAATACTTAGTTATTTCCTTTGCTTTTTACTTTGCTTTTATTTTACTTTGCATCTTTATCATAAAAATACCAAAAATATTATCTTATCATATCTATCATATCTCACTCTCATAAGTGACTGTGAAGGGATTGACAACCCCTTATTGTGTTGGTTGCGAGGAGTTATTTGTTTTGTGCAGGTACGAGGGACTCACGCGTAGCCTCCTACTGCATTGATACCTTGGTTCTCAAAAACTGAGGGAAATACTTACACTACTTTGCTGCATCATTCTTTCCTCTTCAAGGAAATCCAACGCAGTGCTCAAGAGGTAGCATTTATCAATGGAATCCGGAAGAGATCGCCAACCAATGGCACCAGGAGGATCCTTCTCAGTACGACCCCAACTATAACTTTGGATATCCGCCAGGCCAGCCGCGGCCATAGACCAACTTAGGCCAAAAGCCCAAGCTTGGGGGAGTACGTATCTCTCACCGACATTACATTCCTGTTCACACACTCATGATAGTTGTCGGTGCTCGTACTTTTTCATTATAATATCCATCCTAGTTTATTTTCCTTTTTATTCTTTCTTCTTGTGTGTTTGTTAAACCTTAGAAAAAAACAAAAAAATAGTTGTAGCTTTTAGCTAGTTTACTTTCCATGCCTGTAGTGCTAGTAATTAAAAAGAAAATCCAAAAAGATTTCTCGTTCTTCTTTTGCTTGTTGGGAGCTTTCCCATGTAAATAGTTTTGTTTCTTTTTTTTCCTTTGGGGGTCGAGAGGAGAAGACCATGATGAAAATGTTGAGTGGCCCTTATATGCATTATTGTTAATCTAACAAAGAGCCCATATTACCTTGTCTTCTCTCTTGAATTGAATGCTTGCAGATTTTAGCTTAGTCCAATGCACATGCACTATTATTATTATCCACACTATCGGTCGTGTAAGTGAAAGGCAATAATGATGATAATATGATGAACTTATTGAGATGAGAAAAGCTAGTATGAACTCAACCTCTCTTGTTTTTGTAAATATGATTAGTTCATCGTTCCTGATTCAGCCTATTATGAAAGAAACATATTTGCAATGACAATTATAGATTGTAGTTACTTATGTTATGCTTAATTAGCTAGGAGTTTATAATGGTTTACCTTGCGTGCCAACATGTTATTAAAATGGTTGTGATGTGGTATGATAGGGTTTTATCCTCCTTTGAACGATTCGAGTGGCTTGACTTGGCACATGTTCACGCATGTAGTTGAAACAAAATCAACATAGCCTCTACGATATTTATGTTCATGGTGAATTATATCCTACTCATGCTTGCATTCGGTGTTGATTAATTTTAATGCATGTTCATGACTGTTGTCGCTCTCTAGTTGGTCGCTTCCCGGTCTTTTTCTAGCCTTCACTTGTACTAAGCGGGAATACTGCTTGTGCATCCAACTCCATAAACCCCAAAGTTGTTCCATATGAGTCCACCATACCTACCTATATACGGTATCTACCTGTCGTTCCAAGTAAATTTGTATGTGCCAAACTCTAAACCTTCAAATAAACATTCGGTTTTGTATGCTCGAATAGCTCATGTATCAACTAGGGCTGTCTGTATCTTCCATGCTAGGAGGGTTATTCTCAAGAGGAGTGGACTCCGTTCCTCACTCACAAGAAAATGGCTGGTCACCGGGATGCCCAGTCCCATGCTTTATGCAAATCAAATCAAAATAACTGCAAACAAAACTCCCCCGGGACTCTTATTAGTTGTAGGCGCTCGTTGTTTCGAGCAAGCCATGGATTGATGCTTGTTGATGGAGGGGGAGTATAAAATTTACCATTCTGCTTGGGAACCACCTATAATGTGTGTAGCATGGAAGATATCGAGATCTCTCGGTTGTTATGTTGACAATAAAAGTATACCCTCAAAATATTATTCATATCTATTTCAAAACCGAGCTTTGGTACCTCTATAAATCCCTGCTTCCCTCTACGAAGGGCCTATCTATTTACTTTTATGTTGAGTCATCATCCTCTTATTAAAAAGCACCAGTTGGGGAGCACCGCTGTCATTTGCATCCATTACTGTTAGTTTACATTGAGTATGACTTGACTGGATCTCTTTTACCATGGATTACAATGTCTAGGCAGTCCTTGATCTTTAAAGGTGCTCTGCATTTATGTTTTGCGGTCTCAGAAAGGGCTAGCGAGATACCATCTTGTTATATCATATTATGATTGTTTTGAGAAAGTGTTGTCATCTGAGATTTATTATTATTGCTCGCTAGTTGATTGTGCCATTGATATGAGTAAACATGAGACCTAAATGTTATTGTGAATATGGTTAGTTCATAATCTTTGCTGAAAACTTGAATGTTGGCTTTCATATTTACAGCAACAAGAGCAAACAGAGTTTGTAAAAGTTTTTCTTTATCACTTTCAGTTTATCAACTGAATTACTTGAGTACAAGCAAAGGTTTAAGCTTGGGGGAGTTGATACGTCTCCGTCGTATCTACTTTTCCAAACACTTTTGCCCTTGTTTTGGACTCTAACTTGCATGATTTGAATGGAACTAACCCGGACTAACGCTGTTTTCAGCAGAATTGCCATGGTGTTATTTTTGTGCAGAAATAAAAGTTCTCGGAATGACCTGAAAATCAACGGAGATTATTTTTGGAATATATAAAAATACTGGCGAAAAGATCCACGTCAGGGGGCCCACACCCTGTCCACGAGGGTGGGGGTGCGCCCCCTGCCTCGTGGGCCCCCTGACGCTCCACCGACCTCAACTCCAACTCCATATATTCACTTTCGGGGAGAAAAAAAATCAGAGAGAAGGATTCATCACATTTTACGATACGGAGCCGCCGCCAAGCCCTAAACTCTCTCGGGAGGGTTGATCTGGAGTCCGTTCAGGGCTCCGGAGAGGGGAATCCATCGCCATCGTCATCATCAACCTTCCTCCATCACCAATTTCATGATGCTCACCATCGTGCGTGAGTAATTCCATCGTAGGCTTGCTAGACGGTGCTGGGTTGGATGAGATTTATCATGTAATTGAGTTAGTTTTGTTAGGGTTTGATCCCTAGTATCCACTATGTTCTGAGATTGATTTTTCTATGACTTTGCTATGCTTAATGCTTGTCACTAGGGCCCGAGTGCCATGATTTCAGATCTGAACCTATTATGTTTTCATCAATATATGAGAGTTCTTGATCCTATCTTGCAAGTCTATAGTCACCTATTATGTGTTATGATCCGTTAACCCCGAAGTGACAATAATCGGGATACTTACTAGTGATGACCGTAGTTTGAGGAGTTCATGTATTCACTATGTGTTAATGCTTTGGTCCGGTACTCTATTAAAAGGAGGCCTTAATATCCCTTAGTTTCCAATAGGACCCCGCTGCCACGGGAGGGTAGGACAAAAGATGTCATGCAACTTCTTTTCCATAAGCACATATGACTATATTCGGAATACATGCCTACATTACATTGATGAACTGGATCTAGTTCTGTGTCACCCTATGTTATGACTGTTACATGATCGATCGCATCCGGCAGAATTCTCCATCACCGATCCAATGCCTATGAGCTTTTCATATATTGTTCTTCGCTTATTTACTTTTCCGCTGCTACTGTTACAATCACTACAAAACCCAAAAATATTACTTTTGCTATCGTCACCAGTACTATCATATTACTTTGCTACTACTTTGCTGCGGATATTAAGTTATCTAGGTGTGGTTGAATTGACAACTCAACTGCTAATACTTGGGAATATTCTTTGGCTCCCCTTGTGCCGAATCAATAAATTTGGGTTGAATACTCTACCCTCGAAAACTGTTGCGATCCCCTATACTTGTGGGTTATCAGGTCCCTGGCCAACCGGGCGGCACCTGAGCTTGTCAAACCTTGCGAGTAAGGCAGCCAAACTCCCGAGCGCCCCATGGTTCTAGTGTTCGCTTCAAAAGATCAAGAGAGTCAATGATCCCTTGTAGACTAGGGCCTCTGTTAGCTTGCTGCCACGTTCTTGTAACAAGTTGTTCATAATCTACATGTGATGCCCACACATTCTCGTATCTAAACTGTTTCTTGGCTCTCGAAGCGTTGGGCATGTTCTCTTTTATTTCCGCTACAACATAGCAATGATCAGACTCTATCGAAGGTAGATGTCTAATTCTGATATGCTGAAAATGTTGCCGGGATTCCTAATTGGCAAAGGCTCTGTCGAGCCTTGCCTTAACGTTCCCTGCACCCGACTAAAGGTTGTCCCATGTATAAGTTGTACCAGACCACCCCAAATATTGGAAGGCCACCTCGTCGGTAACTTCTTTGAAGGCTCTCATCTAGTTCTCAGGCCTTGCTGATTAGCTGAAGTGTTCACATGCATAGAGAGTTTCATTAAAGTCACCCACACAGATCCAAGCCGAATGAGGCAAGGCATGCAAAGTATGCAAAAAACGCTAGCTATGATGTCGATCCTCAACTCTCGGCGCTCCGTAAAAACCAGTGAACCTCCACTCAAAAGAGTTTTGGTCCCTATATTTCACCATAACATCTATGTGTGCAGAACTAAAATTCTTTAGTTCAACAATTACATCTCTAGACCAAAAATGAAGGAAATATGCCCTAGAGGCAATAATAAAGTTATTATTTATTTCCTTATATCATGATAAATGTTTATTATTCATGCTAGAATTGTATTAACCAGAAACATAATACATGTGTGAATACATAGACAAACAGAGTGTCACTAGTATGCCTCTACTAGACTAGCTCGTTAATCAAAGATGGTTATGTTTCCTAACCATGGACAAAGAGTTGTTATTTGATTAACGGGATCACATCATTAGGTGAATGATCTGATTGACATGACCCATTCCATTAGCTTAGCACCCGATCGTTTAGTATGTTGCTATTGCTTTCTTCATGACTTATACATGTTCCTATGACTATGAGATTATGCAACTCCCGTTTACCGGAGGAACACTTTGTGTGCTACCAAACGTCACAACGTAAATGGGTGATTATAAAGGTGCTCTACAGGTGTCTCCAAAGGTACATGTTGGGTTGGCGTATTTCGAGATTAGGATTTGTCACTCTGATTGTCGGAGAGGTATCTCTGGGCCCTCTCGGTAATACACATCACATAAGCCTTGCAAGCATTATAACTAATGAGTTAGTTGCAAGATGATGTATTACGAAATGAGTAAAGAGACTTGCCGGTAACGATATTGAACTAGGTATTGAGATACCGACGATCGAATCTCGGGCAAGTAACATACCGATGACAAAGGGAACAACGTATGTTGTTATGCGGTCTGACCGATAAAGATCTTCGTAGAATATGTGGGAGCCAATATGAGCATCCAGGTTCCGCTATTGGTTATTGACCTGAGACGTGTCTCGGTCATGTCTACATTGTTCTTGAACCCGTAGGGTCCGCACGCTTAAGGTTTTGATGACAATTATATTATGAGTTTATGCATTTTGATGTACCGAAGTTTGTTCGGAGTCCCAGATGTGATCACAGACATGACGAGGAGTCTCGAAATGGTCGAGACATAAAGATTGATATATTGGAAGCCTATATTTGGATATCGGAAGTGTTCCGGGTGAAATCGGGATTTTACCGGAGTACCGGGAGGTTACCGGAACCCCCCGGGAGGTATATGGGCCTTAGTGGGCCTTAGTGGAAGAGAGGAGAGGTGGCCAGGGCTGGGCCGCGCGCCCCTCCCCCCCTAGTCCGAATAGGACAAGGAGAGGGGGGCGGCGCCCCCCTTCCTTCTCTCTCTCCTCTTTCCCACTTCACGAATCCTATTCCAACTAGGAAAAGGGGGGAATCCTACTCCCGGTGGGAGTAGGACTCCTCCTGGCGCGCCCTTCTCCTGGCCGGCCGCACCCCCCCCCTTGATCCTTTATATATGGAGGCAGGGGGCACCCCATAGACACAAGTTGATCCACGTGATCATATTCTTAGCCGTGTGCGGTGCCCCCTTCCACCATAACCCTCGATAATATTGTAGCGGTGCTTAGGCGAAGCCCTGCGACGGTAGAACATCAAGATCGTCACCACGCCGTCGTGCTGACGAAACTCTTCCCCGACACTTTGCTGGATCGGAGTCCGGGGATCGTCATCGAGCTGAACGTGTGCTAAAACTCGGAGGTGCCGTAGTTTCGGTGCTTGATCGGTCGGGCCGTGAAGACGTACGACTACATCAACCGCGTTGTGCTAACGCTTCCGCTGTCGGTCTACAAGGGTATGTAGGTCACACTCTCCCCTCTCGTTGCTATGCATCACCATGATCTTGCGTGTGCGTAGGAAATTTTTTGAAATTACTACGTTCCCCAACAGTGGCATCCGAGCCTAGGTTTTATATGTTGATGTTATATGCACGAGTAGAACACAAGTGAGTTGTGGGCGATATAAGTCATACTGCTGACCAGCATGTCATACTTTGGTTCGGCGGTATTGTTGGACGAAGCGGCCCGGACCGACATTACGCGTACGCTTACGCGAGACCGGTTCTCCCGACGTGCTTTGCACATAGGTGGCTTGCGGGTGACAGTTTCTCCAACTTTAGTTGAACTGAGTGTGGCTACGTCCGGTCCTTGCGAAGGTTAAAACAGCACCAACTTGACAAACCATCGTTGTGGTTTTGATGCGTAGGTAAGATTGGTTCTTGCTTAAGCCCGTAGCAGCCACGTAAAACTTGCAACAACAAAGTAGAGGACGTCTAACTTGTTTTTGCAGGGCATGTTGTGATGTGATATGGTCAAGACATGATGCTAAATTTTATTGTATGAGATGATCATGTTTTGTAACCAAGTTATCGGCAACTGGCAGGAGCCATATGGTTGTCGCTTTATTGTATGCAATGCAATCGCGCTGTAATGCTTTACTTTATCACTAAGCGGTAGCGATAGTCGTGGAAGCATAAGATTGGCGAGACGACAACGATGCTACGATGGAGATCAAGGTGTCGCGCCGGTGACGATGGTGATCACGATGGTGCTTCGAAGATGGAGATCACAAGCACAAGATGATGATGGCCATATCATATCACTTATATTGATTGCATGTGATGTTTATCTTTTATGCATCTTATCTTGCTTTGATTGACGGTAGCAGTATAAGATGATCTCTCACTAATTATCAAGAAGTGTTCTCCCTGAGTATGCACCGTTGCGAAAGTTCTTCGTGCTGAGACACCACGTGATGATCGGGTGTGATAGGCTCTACGTTCAAATACAACGGGTGCAAAACAGTTGCACACGCGGAATACTCAGGTTATACTTGACGAGCCAAGCATATACAGATATGGCCTCGGAACACGGAGACCGAAAGGTCGAGCGTGAATCATATAGTAGATATGATCAACATAGTGATGTTCACCAATGAAACTACTCCATCTCACGTGATGATCAGACATGGTTTAGTTGATTTGGATCACGTAATCACTTAGAGGATTAGAGGGATGTCTATCTAAGTGGGAGTTCTTTAAGTAAATTAATTGAACTTAAATTTATCATGAAACTTAGTACCTGATAGTATCTTGCTTGTTTATGCTTGATTGTAGATAGATGGCCCGTGCTGTTGTTCTGTTGAATTTTAATGCGTTCCTTGAGAAAGCAAAGTTGAAAGATGATGGTAGCAATTACACGGACTGGGTCCGTAACTTGAGGATTATCCTCATTGCTGCACAGAAGAATTACGTCCTGGAAGCACCGCTGGGTGCCAGGCCTGCTGCTGGAGCAACGCCAGATATTATGAACGTATGGCAGAGCAAAGCTGATGACTACTCGATAGTTCAGTGTGCCATGCTTTACGGCTTAGAATCGGGACTTCAACGACGTTTTGAACGTCATGGAGCATATGAGATGTTCCAGGAGTTGAAGTTAATATTTCAAGCAAATGCCTGGATTGAGAGATATGAAGTCTCCAATAAGTTCTATAGCTGCAAGATGGAGGAGAACAGTTCTGTCAGTGAGCATATACTCAAAATGTCTGGGTATAATAATCACTTGATTCAATTGGGAGTTAATCTTCCAGATGATTGCGTCATTGACAGAATTCTCCAATCACTGCCACCAAGCTACAAGAGCTTCGTGATGAACTATAATATGCAAGGGATGAATAAGACTATTCCCGAGCTCTTCGCAATGCTGAAAGCTGCGGAGGTAGAAATCAAGAAAGAGCATCAAGTGTTGATGGTCAACAAGACCACTAGTTTCAAGAAAAAGGGCAAAGGAAAGAAGAAGGTGAACTTCAAAAAGAACAGCAAGCAAGTTGCTACTCAAGAGAAGAAACCCAAACCTGGACCTAAGCCTGAAACTGAGTGCTTCTACTGCAAGCAGACTGGTCACTGGAAGTGGAACTGCCCCACGTATTTGGCAGATAAGAAGGATGGCAAGGTGAACAAAGGTATATGTGATATACATGTTATTGATGTGTACCTTACTAATGCTCGCAGTAGCACCTGGGTATTTGATACTGGTTCTGTTGCTAATATTTGCAACTCAAAACAGGGACTACGGATTAAGCGAAGATTGGCTAAGGACGAGGTGATGATGCGCGTGGGAAATGGTTCCAAAGTCGATGTGATCGCAGTCGGCACGCTACCTCTACATCTACCTTCGGGATTAATATTAGACCTAAATAATTATTATTTGGTGCCAGCGTTAAGCATGAACATTATATCTGGATCTTGTTTGATGCGAGACGGTTATTCATTTAAATCTGAGAATAATGGTTGTTCTATTTATATGAGTAATATCTTTTATGGTCATGCACCCTTAAAGAGTGGTCTATTCTTATTGAATCTCGATAGTAGTGACACACATATTCATAGCGTTGAAGCCAAAAGATGCAGAGTTGATAATGATAGTGCAACTTATTTGTGGCACTGCCGTTTAGGTCATATCGGTATAAAGCGCATGAAGAAACTCCATACTGATGGGCTTTTGGAACCACTTGATTATGAATCACTTGGTACTTGCGAACCGTGCCTTATGGGTAAGATGACAAAAAAACACCGTTCTCCGGTACTATGGAGAGAGCAACAGATTTATTGGAAATCATACATACAGATGTATGTGGTCCGATGAATGTTGAGGCTCGTGGCGGATATCGTTATTTTCTCACCTTCACAGATGACTTAAGCAGATATGGGTATATCTACTTAATGAAACATAAGTCTGAAACGTTTGAAAAGTTCAAAGAATTTCAGAGTGAAGTTGAAAATCATCGTAACAAGAAAATAAAATTCCTACGATCTGATCGTGGAGGAGAATATTTGAGTTACGAGTTTGGTGTACATTTGAAAAATTGTGGAATAGTTTCGCAACTCACGCCACCCGGAACACCACAGCGTAATGGTGTGTCCGAACGTCGTAATCGTACTTTACTAGATATGGTGCGATCTATGATGTCTCTTACTGATTTACCGCTATCGTTTTGGGGATACGCTCTAGAGACGGCCGCATTCACGTTAAATAGGGCACCATCAAAATCCGTTGAGACGACGCCTTATGAACTGTGGTTTGGCAAGAAACCAAAGTTGTCGTTTCTGAAAGTTTGGGGTTGCGATGCTTATGTGAAAAAGCTTCAACCTGATAAGCTCGAACCCAAATCGGAGAAATGTGTCTTCATAGGATATCCAAAGGAAACTATTGGATACACCTTCTATCACAGATCCGAAGGTAAGACTTTTGTTGCTAAATTCGGAAACTTTCTGGAGAAGGAGTTTCTCTCGAAAGAAGTGAGTGGGAGGAAAGTAGAACTTGACGAGGTAACTATACCTACTCCCTTATTGGAAAGTAGTACATCACAGAAACCTGTTTCTGTGACACCTACACCAGTTAGTGAGGAAGCTAATGATGATGATCATGAAACTTCAGAACAAGATACTACTGAACCTCGTAGATCAACCAGAGTGAGATCCGCGCCAGAGTGGTACGGTAATCCTGTTCTGGAAGTCATGCTACCAGATCATGATGAACCTACGAACTATGAAGAAGCGATGGTGAGCCCAGATTCCGCAAAATGGCTTGAAGCCATGAAATCTGAGATGGGATCCATGTATGAGAACAAAGTATGGACTTTGGTTGACTTGCCCGATGATCGGCAAGCAATTGAGAATAAATGGATCTTCAAGAAGAAGACTGACGCTGACGGTAATATTACTGTCTACAAAGCTCGACTTGTCGCAAAAGGTTTTCGGCAAGTTCAAGGGATTGACTACGATGAGACCTTCTCACCCGTAGCGATGCTTAAGTCTGTCCGAATCATGTTAGCAATTTCCGCATTTTATGATTATGAAATTTGGCAGATGGATGTCAAAACTGCATTCCTGAATGGATTTCTGGAAGAAGAGTTGTATATGATGCAACCAGAAGGTTTTGTCGATCCAAAAGGAGCTAACAAAGTGTGCAAGCTCCAGCGATCCATTTATGGACTGGTGCAAGCCTCTCGGAGTTGGAATAAACGCTTTGATAGTGAGATCAAAGCATTTGGTTTTATACAGACTTTTGGAGAAGTCTGTATTTACAGGAAAGTGAGTGGGAGCTCTGTAGCATTTTTGATATTATATGTGGATGACATATTACTAATTGGAAATGATATAGAATTTCTGGATAGCATAAAGGGATACTTGAATAAGAGTTTTTCAATGAAAGACCTCGGTGAAGTTGCTTACATATTAGGCATTAAGATCTATAGAGATAGATCAAGACGCTTAATTGGACTTTCACAAAGCACATACCTTGACAAAGTTTTGAAGAAGTTCAAGATGGATCAAGCAAAGAAAGGGTTCTTGCCTGTGTTACAAGGTGTGAAGTTGAGTAAGACTCAATGCCCGACCACTGCAGAAGATAGAGAGAAAATGAAAGATGTTCCCTATGCTTCAGCCATATGCTCTATCATGTATGCAATGTTGTGTACCAGACCTGATGTGTGCCTTGCTATAAGTCTAGCAGGGAGGTACCAAAGTGATCCAGGAGTGGATCACTGGACAGCGGTCAAGAACATCCTGAAATACCTGAAAAGGACTAAGGACATGTTTCTCATATATGGAGGTGACAAAGAGCTCATCGTAAACGGTTACATTGATGCAAGCTTTGACACTGATCCGGACGATTCTAAATCGCAAACCGGATACGTGTTTACATTAAACGGTGGAGCTGTCAGTTGGTGCAGTTCTAAACAAAGCGTTGTGGCGGGATCTACATGTGAAGCGGAGTACATAGCTGCTTCGGAAGCAGCAAATGAAGGAGTCTGGATGAAGGAGTTCATATCCGATCGAGGTGTCATACCTAGTGCATCGGGTCCAATCAAAATCTTTTGTGACAATACTGGTGCAATTGCCTTGGCAAAGGAATCCAGATTTCACAAGAGAACCAAGCACATCAAGAGACGCTTCAATTCCATCCGGGATCTAGTCCAGGTGGGAGACATAGAGATTTGCAAGATACATACGGATCTGAATGTTGCAGACCCGTTGACTAAGCCTCTTCCACGAGCAAAACATGATCAGCACCAAGGCTCCATGGGTGTTAGAATCATTACTATGTAATCTAGATTATTGACTCTAGTGCAAGTGGGAGACTGAAGGAAATATGCCCTAGAGGCAATAATAAAGATATTATTTATTTCCTTATATCATGATAAATGTTTATTATTCATGCTAGAATTGTATTAACCGGAAACATAATACATGTGTGAATACATAGACAAACAGAGTGTCACTAGTATGCCTCTACTAGACTAGCTCGTTAATCAAAGATGGTTATGTTTCCTAACCATGGACAAAGAGTTGTTATTTGATTAACGGGATCACATCATTAGGTGAATGATCTGATTGACATGACCCATTCCATTAGCTTAGCACCCGATCGTTTAGTATGTTGCTATTGCTTTCTTCATGACTTATACATGTTCCTATGACTATGAGATTATGCAACTCCCGTTTACCGGAGGAACACTTTGTGTGCTACCAAACGTCACAACGTAAATGGGTGATTATAAAGGTGCTCTACAGGTGTCTCCAAAGGTACATGTTGGGTTGGCGTATTTCGAGATTAGGATTTGTCACTCTGATTGTCGGAGAGGTATCTCTAGGCCCTCTCGGTAATACACATCACATAAGCCTTGCAAGCATTATAACTAATGAGTTAGTTGCAATATGATGTATTACGAAACGAGTAAAGAGACTTGCCGGTAACGAGATTGAACTAGGTATTGAGATACCGACGATCGAATCTCGGGCAAGTAACATACCGATGACAAAGGGAACAACGTATGTTGTTATGCGGTCTGACCGATAAAGATCTTCGTAGAATATGTGGGAGCCAATATGAGCATCCAGGTTCCGCTATTGGTTATTGACCGGAGACGTGTCTCGGTCATGTCTACATTGTTCTCGAACCCGTAGGGTCCGCACGCTTAAGGTTTTGATGACAGTTATATTATGAGTTTATGCATTTTGATGTACCGAAGTTTGTTCGGAGTCCCGGATGTGATCACGGACATGACGAGGAGTCTCAAAATGGTCGAGACATAAAGATTGATATATTGGAAGCCTATATTTGGATATCGGAAGTGTTCCGGGTGAAATCGGGATTTTACCGGAGTACCGGGAGGTTACCGGAACCCCCCGGGAGGTATATGGGCCTTAGTGGGCCTTAGTGGAAGAGAGGAGAGGTGGCCAGGGCTGGGCCGCGCGCCCCTCCCCCCCTAGTCCGAATAGGACAAGGAGAGGGGGGCGGCGCCCCCCTTCCTTCTCTCTCTCCTCTTTCCCACTTCACGAATCCTATTCCAACTAGGAAAAGGGGGGAATCCTACTCCCGGTGGGAGTAGGACTCCTCCTGGCGCGCCCTTCTCCTGGCCGGCCGCACCCCCCCCCCCTTGATCCTTTATATATGGAGGCAGGGGGAACCCCATAGACACAAGTTGATCCACGTGATCATATTCTTAGCCGTGTGCGGTGCCCCCTTCCACCATAACCCTCGATAATATTGTAGCGGTGCTTAGGCGAAGCCCTGCGACGGTAGAACATCAAGATCGTCACCACGCCGTCGTGCTGACGGAACTCTTCCCCGACACTTTGTTGGATCGGAGTCCGGGGATCGTCATCGAGCTGAACGTGTGCTAAAACTCGGAGGTGCCGTAGTTTCGGTGCTTGATCGGTCGGGCCGTGAAGACGTACGACTACATCAACCGCGTTGTGCTAACGCTTCCGCTGTCGGTCTACAAGGGTACGTAGATCACACTCTCCCCTCTCGTTGCTATGCATCACCATGATCTTGCGTGTGCGTAGGAATTTTTTTTGAAATTACTACGTTCCCCAACAAAAAAAGGCCCAAGCCACCACTTAGGCCAATGCTATCGACAGCAAAACATCCACCAAAACCTAGCTGATTCTGCAAAGCTTCAACTCTCTTCCCTTTTATTTTTGTTTCCATGACAAACAGGAGAGTGGGGCCTTCCAGCTTCACGATGCTGTGAAGCTCTCAAACTGCCTCGGGGTTCCCAAGCCCCCAGCAGTTCCAACTAATACAACTCACTGGGTCGGGCAGGACCGATCGCCGATCTCTGCCGAGTTTTTTGGTGTAGGCTTCTTCTTCTTGGGCTCTTTAACGAACTCGTCGCCATCTTCCTGGCCAGATGTGTTTGTAGCCGAGTCCTCTTGAGCATCAGTGCTCATAGTAGCCGTAAGCAGTAATTGCTTGGGCTTGTATACCGCTGTAGGGGCATCCTTTCTCTTATTGTGTGTCCTCTCCTTGTTTTTCACATGCGAGACTACCTCGTCCTCACCATCAGGTTTGGTCTTGGTGCTCGAATTCCTTGTTCCCTGTTTGCTAGGGTCCGGGTTTTATTCCTTGGACGAGTTCTCACTAGCTGCTGGTATTTTGTGTTCCTCAGGGGCTCTCAACATCGGGCCAAAAGGCATTTCACCCTTCTCATCCGTCGTACCTGGGTTCTGGCAGCACAAATCAGAGTGGCCAAGGCGTCCACATGAGAAGCAGAAGTAAGAATCTGCTCATACTGGATATCATAGGAATCCACCGTCTTCCTTGCTGAATCAATAAGGATCCATCTTCGAAGAGGCTTGTCAACCTTGATGGTAACTCTGGTACGAAGATAACCTCCATTATGATCAAACTTTGCACTTTCAGCTCCCTTATCAATCATCCGCGCGATCGGTAAAGATCATGCATCATCCCTCAAATTGTAGGGCAGATTTAAAACCCTAGCCCACACATGGAGCTTGTCAAACTTGACTTCATCTGGGCGCATGCAGTCGTCAAACTTGGCCAAGATCACCGCGTGTTTATTCAGGTACCACGACGATCCGACCCAAATCCTATCTCGGTCTCTCTGGGTCTCAAACTCTGCAACGAACATGTTTGTCCCCATCGAGCGAAATTTCAATCCCCTCAGATTATCCCAAGCCGGTCGAAGAGCATTGCCAATGGTCTGGATATGGTATTGGTTGCGGTGTAGGATCTTGCCAACCAGGAGCCACTTCACTGGACATCCGTCAACGTGATCATCAATCACAAGCGGAGTTGCTTCTTCCTCGGAGATGTACAACTTCCCCAAGGCTTCCTCGAGTTCTGACCTAGCTGATCTAGGGTTGTTGGTGCCCGGGTTCCCTTGCGCATCGGCAGACGGGGAGGATGTTGCCATCGTCCGTGTCGTCGGGCTTGTGGCAGCCCGCCGATGGGATCAGCGGCCGTCGATCAGTTTCCACGCAGAGGAGCCCTTAGGTTTCGGGGGAAAAAGTTTTGTGCGGGACAGTCTCTCCCGCGTGTTTGCCAACCGCCCCTGCGTATAAGGCTGGGTGTACGTACTAGATGCTTTACATGCGGTAATGATGTTGTCTCTACGGAACAGTGTACAAAAGAAATTATTTTGTCTATCTGCTTTGAAAAGGTTTCGTAATTTTAAAATATACATATAATTGCCTTGTATCACTTATTCTATTTGCACATCTTCACATAGAAAATTACATCAATTAATTATGTTTATATTTTTTGAACACAGTACTGATGCAAGCGCTCACACATACGCACATATACTCAACCCTATGAACGCACACACGCACACCTTACCCTATGAGCATCGTCTCCTCCCACTGAAAGCGCATCGCGAAAGTCCTGAAATAAATCCAGGAATAATGCGAGCACCGGGATTTAAACCCTAATGGGCTGGGGATACCACTGTCACTCTAATCATCCAACCATATATGCTTGAGTAGGAGTGTGGATTAAACGTGTGGATGTTGATATATCCTAAATGTATCTATATTTTTGGACACAACTACAATTTTGATGCCTGATTTTTGACAATGGCAAATCAAATTTTTTATGGCAATTTATGTTTGTCGATGATGACAGGTCTAGTAGACAAGCGTAACAAAATCCGCCTCAGTTCGTGCTTGCAAACTAAATTTGTCATCCTCGCATCGACATAAATTGTCATAAAAACGTTTGATTTTCGCGCTTGAAAATTTGAAGTCGGCTTTTTAACATTACCAATATCTTTTGCTATATTCATGTCATATGAATTAAGGGTTTATAGTAAGTGAAATAACATTTGTTGTCCTAAGTGGGTTTTGGTGTAACGACATATGGATTAAGCACTAACCATGTGTTATAAAGTGCCTGTAAGGTTTGTTAGTCCAAAAGTTGGCAGTCAAAGGTGGATGGTCACCCCCACGTCGCTAAAAGAGAGAATAAGGATGTCACACTTAAACTATGCATCTTTTTTCCTATGATCACGAGTCATAGGATAGCCTCGACTTGGCTTTGGATCCTTGCAAAACGGAAAACCTTGCCCGGAAGGAGCGCCGCCGGAGGCAGCACGAGCATGAGGCAACAGAGAAGATAGCGTCATATGCTTGTCGTGCTACATTGGATTTTGTTTCGTGGTTTTGTAACGTCCTCCGTTAACGCCGGGTAACGGATCGCATTATCTGGTGTTTGTTTAAATCGCTCCATAATCCCATATCACGTAAACAGATCTAATCGTAGTCTTTGATTGATTATGCCCGAACCTCTCCGTTAATGCATCGCGTTACCAGCCGAGCAAGCCCCTGATCGAAGCCCTCCCCCCGCCTTTGTTCTCCTCCATCACCACCAGCGACCCCGCGTGATCTCCTCCTCCGGCGAACCCCAATCTTCTCACCAGAAACCCCCCTGCCCCGAGGTCCATCTCCACTTCCGCCTCCCACCATTCCCCGTCTTCCCAAAGTCGCCTCCACCTCCGCCCCTTATTTTCTCCCCGGCCCAAGATCTACCGATGAGGAGTATGGATAGCCCATCATCCGACCTCGTTCCTTGCAAAAACCAGAGTGAGGAGCGGCAGCCGCCGCCGGTCACCACCGGCCATTCTTTTGTTCACGTCGTCGTACTCATCCGTCATCACCCCTCCCAAGATCTGTACGTGGAATTATACAACACACTTCTGATATATTCACGTTATAGTGCCAAAACAAACACTGTGAAGTAAATTGATAACGTTACTACTCTGGCACAAACAACCCCTCACATGGATCGTTACAACTTCGATCCCACTACGACCTGATACCCTTACCGTTTGCGTTACTGTCCAGTGAAACAAACACCTCCATTATCTTTGTATCGTTGAATATATGATGAATTTGCATTGTATGATCGTTGTGTATGGATTTTTATGAATTTGGGTATCAAGATTTGAGTAGTGCGGTTGTGGAAAGGGCCAAATTAAGACCTGCCCGACGCTGTCCGCTGGCGTACAGGGCTCTGGATTAGGCAATTCCGGTTGTAGATGTTCTAAAAAAGTTGAAGTTGGAACTTTAAAATTCAAATGTTATAAAAAATCTCGAACACACCAATCCACAGTGACGATAGAAATTTGTGGCATCGCCTCAGGCAGGCACGAACAAAACAATGCCCATACACCTTTTTTTTTGTATGGAATGCCCAGGCAACTCCAGGAAGTGAACGAAACACGCTCGCTGTGCTAGAAAGTGGCGGCCCCACCAACAAGCCGCACTTTCCAAGCTTCCTCCCAGTCGTAGCCCGGCAGTCTTCCAGAAGGCCCCGATTGACTGATCCCCGCGTCGCCGGCCGCCGTCCCCAGCGTTTCTCGCCGGCGGGCATGTCGCTGGAGCTGAGCATGGCCCTGGCGGCGCCGCCGGGGGGCGGGCTGCTGGCCCCGCCCCCTCCCGCCCCGCCCGGCAAGGAGCAGCAGGTGGCGGGGGTGGGGATCCTGCTGCAGATCTCCATGCTCGTGCTCTCCTTCGTGCTCGGCCACGTCCTCCGCCGCCACCGCTTCTACTACCTCCCCGAGGCCAGCGCTTCGCTCCTCATCGGTATGTTTACGTCACATCACGCACGCACGCATCCGCGGCCGAGGCGACTGCCTGACCCTTGCGTCTGAACCCTAACCCTGGTCGCCGGCTGCTCGCACCTCTGATCATTTCGTAGATTCTGGAAACTTCTGTCTTAGTTCTGATCATGTTAGTTGCTCAACCCCGTTTCGTCCTTGTTTGGCCTTAAGCTGGCACAAACCGCACAGAAGAACGGGATAATTAGTATTTCTGCTAACTTTAAACTAGGCTAGTGGCAGGGTCTGTTGTCTTGTTATCAGATTGACTATACTTGGGTTTTAAATCCATTCATAGGATGTCATGCCACTGGGAATGCGAAAAACGTTTGTCGGTGAAAATTCATTCGAGGGCTCTCACCCGACTTGAATATAACTGTAAATTCCAGTTTCGAGTTCTTTGATATACTCCCTCCATTTCGAAATATAGGTCTTTCTAGAGATTTCAACAAGTGACTACATACGGAGCAAAATGAATGAATCTGCATTCTAAAATATGTCTATATACATTCGTATGTGGTAGTCTTTTTGAAATCTCTAAAAAGACTTAGATTTAGGAACGGAGGAAGTATATCATTAAAAAATAGCAACTAGTTTGATGTTCTCTGTTTCAGAGTGACCCAGTTTAAGATAAGATAATTGTTCAAAATGTGCCATCATTTTGATGCAGTCCAACAGTAGCTCCTCATTTGATCAAGGAGAAGCATTGAATAAATATGTGCTTCCAGGAAGTCTTCCATCAAATGAGCAAACTGATATTTGAACAAGAAAATAAATTGAGATCTCCGATTGCTCTATTGTATATTATACACCAGTTTCGCAGTTCCTGTTTTCATTTCATTTCATTTGTTATATTGGGGGCATTTTTTGACTTACGGAACTTTCATGACTGTATTACAGGACTAGTTGTTGGTGGGCTTGCTAATATTTCAAACACAGAGACCAACACTAGGTTTGTGTTGATTGTGTAATCTTGTTCTTACTTGGACTTCTGCATCATTTGTGTTGTGTTTACTGTAGTCTAGATCTTACACACAATGTTCGCATGTTCCACCTGATCATGCCTTGTTCCCTCTGATTTGCAGGACATGGTTCAACTTCCATGAAGAATTCTTCTTCTTGTTCTTATTACCTCCTATAATATTATATCCTTTTTCTTCAGTTTTCTCTCTTTTAATATTGTTAGTACCTTGGTGTGCAAAATAGGCTTCCTAACTTGCAACTTCCCCAAATACTTCTCTAACCCTCCTAACTGGAATATTTCTCTTTTCCAAATTGAAACTTGTATTCCTTGACTTAAGTGAACCCAATCAGGATTCAGCTTATCCCCAGTAAGTACTGTACATTGATAATACTTTCTTTATCTAAGCTACTTGTCCTAAGACGTCTCTTTACAGAAACCATTCTTTGCCAACTTTGGGGCTATTGTAACTTTTGCCATTCTTGGGACATTCATCGCTTCCATCGTAACAGGGATGCTTGTGTAAGCATAACAAACTTCATTTGTCTACTTCTATTAAAATCTCTTTCATCTTCTAAGCCTATATCTGTTTTCACTGCAGCTATCTTGGTGGACTCACATTTCTAATGTATAAACTTCCACTGGTTGAATGTCTTATGTTTGGCGCTCTTATATCCGCGACTGATCCTGTCACGGTATTATCAATATTCCAGGTGCCTGCCATTTCTTTTCTCCATCTCATTCTTAGACCTGTATAGTTAGCTATATTTGTTCTGTGTCAGTTTTACTCTGTAGCGATTTAATGTTGTTGTCGGCCTTTGCGCCTTTGTTCCCAAGGACTTCGGAATGTTGTAGTGATTTAACTGATGTTGAATGCAAATCTTAGTCAGGAACATATCACTATATCAGAAATAAGTCACTTGTCCCTGTTGTTTGAAGAAATGCCAAGGATCTTATTTCCTAGTTTTCCGCTAGAAAAGGGATTCCCTCATGCCTGAAAAGTGAAGCATCATGCTTCTAATGTAGGTAATACTTAGTAAGTATGTTCCATTGGGCTAGTCTGAAAGTCCATATTTCCTCTCGCGGTCTCGCCTGCAAGATGAAGCGTCGTAGCATAAATATTAATGTCAGCGTTGCTTTTTAATTACTGTGGGCTTAGCTATTGAACTACCTATAAGCCACATCATATGCACTCGGTAATATGTAGAATGTCTTGCTGCTTAGCTGAATGGTTGTTTATAAGCTTGCAAATTTGCAACTCAGGCCAACCCGAGTTGCAGTGCTCAATGATTGCGAACAGCCAGAAGACTGCAAATCTCAGCTGGAAAATATAAACTGTTCTGTAAGGACATATTATTTGTCTTAGGTGCTGCCACGTTAAGCAGATTATTTATTTCGGTTACATGTGCTGTTTAGGCCCATGGCCTTTCATTAAAAAAAGGTCCAGTTGTTACATTGTAGGTCAGTATTTAATGCCACATTTATTGAAGAGGTAATGCAAATGTGTGACCCTGAGTATGCTGAGCCCCTGAACTAATGACATGAAACTTGTGATATCATTTCTGTGCAGGAACTGGGAAGCGATGTGAACTTGTATGCTCTGGTGTTCGGCGAATCTGTTTTAAACGATGCGGTCTGTTTTTACTTGTTTCCAGTGCATGCAAGTATAGTCAGTACTTCCTCGTGCCAATGACTAACTTGTATGTCTTCCTATTTGGAGAGTGCAGATGGCAATTTCTCTTTACAGGTTTACTTCTATCAATGAGCCTGTTACATAATTCGTCCAAAATGTGCACTTCTTGCTTATGTCTGTTATTTTCTTCAGAACAATGTCATCAGTCAGGAGTAATGCAGCAGGAGGCGAGAACATTTTTATGATGATTCTACAGTTCCTTGAGATCTTTGTTGGTTCAATGTCATCAGGTTAGCACCAGTGCCGAAGATAACACTTTTCAATTGGATGTAGGACTGCCATGACCATACACACTTAGTTACACATGTTGGGCACTTAATAGCTAGAACATCCTATATATACCAAAGAGAGCGGTCCCCACTACTTCTAATTATCTCAACATGCGTGCTTCCACATCATCAAAATCGTTGTAGCCGTTAGATTTACTAGCTTAATCCACTAGCAACTGTCCGATGCACGTATGAGAATCCTCTACCATGCAACATGCATTAGTGCATCTAAGTGGGTTTTAAAAACATTGCTTCCACATCATCAAATAGTTATAACCGTTAGATTTACTAGCTTAAACCATTAGCATCCGTCTCATCTACACATGAGAATTCTCTTCCATCCAACATACATTACTGCATTCTAAGTGGGTTTTAAATCAAATTGCATTTTATTGTGACATGCACAACTTTTCATTTTAAGATATTTTGATTATGCAGAAATTTCTCACATAGCATTTCTATGATTTGCAGGTGTCGGAGTTGGATTTATCTCTGCTCTTATATCCTTCCCCCTTGTGTTGCATACAAAACTCTAGTTGCAAGTTTGCTTCATATGATGTCTATAATTCATATTCCGTATGTTCTATTGAACTTCACAGTACCGTTGCTTCTAGTCCTAGACAATTGTTACTAGACAAGTGTTGTTCTTAGATAGCTGCAACCAAGAAAAGTTGGTACAATCTACATAATATTATCTCGTTTCCTGTTGTTCGCATCACATACCCTTTTTCCCCTAGTGTAACATGCATCGTCATTCTTGTTTGGTGCTTTTGAGTGTGTGTGTGCTGGGGAGTGGTGGGTGGAGTACGCTATGTAAATTTGGGTTACTTAGGCATTATTCCATCCCCACCACTTATTATACTGTGTTGATATTGTGATGCCTTGACCACTTGGTACCTATTTAAATATGCGGGATTGGATATTGACAAGTAAGTCATATCATGTTACCTATTTTCAGTCTTCACTTTAAACAAATTGACATATTTTGCCAGTTCTAAAGTTGCGTTATGTTTACTATTTCAGTCTTCAGAACTTGGAGTGCTGCCTTTTTGTTCTCTTCCCATACTTCTCGTAAGGACATTTGAAATTTCACTTTTCCATTTTGGGTACTTTTTCATTGAACTGTTTCACTTTAATTTTTAGGTATATGTTAGCAGAAGGACTTGGCTTGTCAGGAATTGTTTCTATACTATTCACAGGGATGGTAGGAACATTATGAAATTTATTATGTGATATCTAGTTATGTTTCTACTGTGGCTATGTCTCCTGACATCATATTTGCTATTTCTTCTCAGGTTATGAAGCACTATACGTACTCTAATCTGTCAGATAACTCGCAGCGCTTTGTTTCCGCCTTTTTTCACTTGCTGTCATCTTTGGCTGAAACATTTGTGTAAGCCCCGGGAGCACTCCTAATAATTGAGTAATTGGAATATAACCGCGCTCTTTCGTCCTAATTGACTGTTTTTTTTTTCTTTTCAGCTTCATTTATATGGGCTTTGATATTGCCATGGAAGAACATAGTTGGTCACACGTTGGGTTCATCATCTTCTCGATTGTATCCTTTGTTTTACTTTCAAATATCACCAGTTGGATCTATTGAATTCTTTGCTTGAAGTTTGGTTCCTTGACTTAACGATAGATATTTATAATTGTTGCAAGGTACTCCTATGGCTATGCCCTTGTTTCACATACTCCCTCCGTCCCAAATTACTTGTCTTAGATTTGTCAAGATACAGATGTATCTAGACAAGATACGGATGTATCTAACACTAAAACGTGTCTAGATACATCCGTATCTGGACAAATCCAAGACAAGTAATTCGGGACGGAGGTAATATACAGTACTTACTAAGTTACTAGACACTACAAAGTAGAAAGCACATTTTGTTTAGATCTCACAACTGTGTCCTGCACTGTTTGAGCATTTAGCAATGGTCATATTTTGATGTGTATAAAATACTCATGCCTTGTCACCTTGTTGTTAGTCACATATTTGAATTGAAGTCAAACTGAGTCTGCAATGATGTAGAACATGTAGAAAATAATGCGTGACTTATCCCAACTACCAAATTTGTCATATCCAGGTAAGCTCAGTGGTGAAACAAGCACGCTCTCTGACACTCTTTCCTGCAATTTTGTTTCTTTGTAGGGCAGCAAATGTCTTTTCTTGTGCCTACTTGGTTAATATATCACGTCCAGAACATCGGCGTATACCTCTAAATCACCAGAAAGCTCTTTGTTTTAGTGGTGAGTTTCATTATACTGTAGTTGGCAACTTTAGACATATATGATAAAGGCTTCTATAAGGCCAATTTTCATTATTTGGATTTTGGACAAATAGGGCTTAGAGGAGCCATGGCTTTTGCGCTTGCTCTCCAATCTGTGCATGAACTTCCTGAAGGACATGGAAAGACGATATTAACAGCTACCACAGCCATTGTCGTTTTGACGGTATTTGCACATTTTTCACATTCCTTAATTTTGGGCACTAGTCATGAAATGATGAAGCTACCAATTGGAATGGCATTTTTATATGTGTATTGCATTTCTACGGATGGCATGATGCCCTGCTTATAATTTTTGCTAGTTGGTCCACTTCTATATTAATTAAGCTTTTATTTTGCTCTGATGTGTATTACAAATGTAGTTTCATAGACCAAACAATTTTGCCGAAATAATTTGGTAAATCTAAGGAGCACATAATCAAGTTGGTGCATCCTTTCTGTGCAGTAAAAGTTCTTTGTAAGTGTTGCATACATGGCATTCCTGTGCTATATTTTGGAATAGTTGGCACGTAATTCCATATTACCATCAGATACTCTTAAAGTGAGTTGCACAACTCTCATGAATTACTTGAAATCATGCAGGTTCTTCTTATTGGAGGGTCGACAGGCACCATGTTAGAAGCTTTGGATGTGATTGGTGATGAAAATACATCAATAGAAGTAAGCATTGATTTGGTTTTCTGTTCTAACTACTCATCTATTTTCTATGTTTCTAAAAATAACTCGCATTTTTTCTGAAATATGCTAATTGTTATGATATTAATGTAATGCTGGGATCCACTGGAATTCATATTTTTGGGGGTAATAGCTACTCAGGGTCATATTTTGCTATGGGCCTGTAAAACAATTGCCCTCTAGCTGGGTAGCTGATCATGATTTGTAGGTTCTTATTTATATTGTATTATCATGCTGTGTGGCACAGTTTGCTTGCTTTTGATATTTCCTAGGATAATTTTGGATTTAGGACTAATTTCTGTGTGCCACCATTCTCAGACTTACGAGGATAATAACAATGGTTACATTCCCCCAACTTATGAGGAAGGTACATCGTCTGGAGGAGGGTTGAGAATGAAACTCAAGGAGTTCCACAAAAGGTGCTCGTTGTCAGATAATGCATTTCCATTTGCATACAAAACATTACTCCGCAAACAACTGATTACATTCAAATGATGACACAGCACAACATCGTTCACCGCCCTTGACAAGAACTATCTAACTCCATTTTTCACCAGTCAGACTGATGATGATGCTGATGATTTTGGTAAGTACAAAATATTTCGTCATTCAGTGGCCAGAGTGCCCACATACATGATTATTGCTACACAATGAATTCTTGGTTTGAAGCGTGCTATATTGTGTCATTAGTTTTAGTTTTTCCATCTGAATAATTCACTCAAGAGTGTCCCTGAAATTGCTGATTGCTCTCTGCTTGGTTCCCGACAGGTGATCAACCCCAAAACCAGAGACGAGGATTCTATGATCAATAGCAGAGTTTGGGCATGACTAGCTATACACGGTGCCAAGTGCCAATGGACTTAACGATATCGTAGAACGTGGGATCCAGATTGGAACCATCAAACGATATAAACATACACCTTTGCCGTTGTTGAGTAACATATATGGCAGAGCATACTGTAGGATAGAAATCATAAGCCTGATCAGGACAGCATGCCTCCTGTATATATTTACAAGGCTCAAATGGTACATGGTGGGGCTCCAGTTGAAAAGGCAAAGTTCTGTGACGAACTTTGTTGACCCAAGCCCTTGTCTTACACCAGATCATTTGTTTCCAACAGCTCATCGCTGATCATTGCCAACTGCATTGGCTCGGAAAACCCTTGTTGTGAAGTGAACATACCACGGTTAAACATTACTGTGATGTATTCCAGTGAAATCTAAAACTGTTAGGGGCATAATTAAGCTGTCACGGAAATGCCTGTCATGAAGTGACAATGCATTGAAAGATAAGCCCGTCTTACCTCTGTGGTTCCTGATGTATGTTTGCGGTTGTCTGTTGTTGTGCAAACTGATATCTGCTGTGTCGCTGTCATGTTCTTAGAGCTTTCGACTCCGTATGTTCCTGCTGTCATGTTCTTAGAGCTTTCGACTCCGTATGTTCCTGATGTATGTTTGCCGTTGTCTGTTTTTAATTAAAAAAAACATTTCAGTGTTTCAAAAATTCTGAAGAAAATCCATAGTATCATGTGGATGTATACCGCATCTGTGTAAATTTTCATGGCCAAATGCATTTACACGCAAAGTACACAAGAATAACTACTTGGTGATTTTAAAAACAGTTAACAGTAATGCACTGTTCACTATATAAAACCATCCATATGTAAATGTTGAATTCTTTTCAGATTTTTTTAAAACTTTGAAATGCGATATTTGAATGTTAAAAAAAGGCTCCATGGAACCCGAGCACAAAAACGTTGCACTTCTCTTAACAACCCTTGTGACTCCATCTCCTCACGGTATAGTATATACAACGTGTTTGGTTGGGGTAATTAGAGTTATGGAATGGGAATTGAAGGGGTATGAAACTTCAAATTTATTGTTTGATTAGGAGGACTGAGAGTTCATAAGGGAATAGTCATAAGACTTGAGACTCCAACTTCCATCGTTTTATTAACAGAGGAGGGGGTGAGAGTTTGATGAGGACATCTCTTCTGCCGTTAAACCCGTCGCGACTCCTTCATCAATTTCGTCGGGACCTATGACTAGAGCCCGTATGAGACAAATAAATGGCCAGGTACTATCGCTCATTTATACATATGATTTAGCTGACGAGAATATGATATTACGCTCATGTTCCGATTTACTTGTACTCAGAAACGAAGGTGTTGAAGATCTGACGAGAGAAAGTAATATAAAGCCAGGAGATGAAAAATGTTGCACGTTGACTACACTAGCAGGAGCACTATTGCATGCAAGAACCAATCGAACCATCTATGCTCCATGCTACGTACATGCAAAAGGAGAGAAGGAGGAAGCCACGTACACACAAGCCCACCTCATCAAATAAGGAAGGAAACCATACAATATTCTATCTACATGTGGGCCGGCCTGATGATGATTATTTTTTCCTTCAAATCGTAGCAGTGTTGGACACGTCAACGCGCAGCTCCTAGGCGGCGGCTGTACGGACTTAATAAATAGTTAGCGTTCATCTAGGTTTAGACTCGGGTTTTATTGTATTGTCTAGCTTTCGCTACAATTCGCATCTACGAGACGTGTAGGACTACCGCCTTGTCAGATCCACAGTGGAACCCCAAATTTTGATCTAGTTCATGTGCTTAATTTTTCATCCGCAATTTCAGTTGCAATTCATCTTTGTTCTTGCCTATTCTTCGGTTGCTTGCAGGAACTCGAACCTCGTTGTTTAGGTTGATCGTGCCTACGGCAAGGTCAATAACCATCGGAGATTGGTTTAGCGATTGTCGAGGCGTATCGTCGGGTACGGTATAGCCGGATCGTCAAGGTCAAAATCCACCAAATCGATATTTATCCTCACTCTCATCGAAAGATCGGGCCGCCGTCACATCAAGTGGTATCAGTTTTCAGGTTCATCGGTGAGAGATTTACAGTTTTCGTAGTTTAGTTTATTTTTCTGTCCTATAAACCCACGAAAAAGCCCAAAAAAAATAGATTAGTTCATCCATTACACCTACCTTTTTAGCCTTTAGCAATTTTTGCATCTAGTATTTGCGTAGTTGAATTTTTGGTTGCATACATCCTAGAATTCGTGCTGGTTTAGATTAGTTTGAGAGAAAATTTGTCTACTAGATCTAACCTTGTTTTTGTCCACCATATTTTCCGCCACAACTTTCGTTAAAAAAAATCAAAGCAAGTTTGCATCGGATTGTTTATAGTTTTGCCTATCCTTGCGTGCAATCCGAAGTCGCGTCTGTTTACAAACAATCATTTGTTGTCCGCTGTTTTCTATGTGTACACACACAGCGGTCTAATCTCGCGCAGTCGCCCAGACATCAGCCAGCGGGCGTCTGTCCATCTACGCGCTATACACACACACGCAGGTCATCAAACAACTCCTCTCTTGTGTCTGCCTCCACGCGCAATACACCATACATCCAGTGTACCAATATTTGTCACCTTGCGTCGTTGTTAGCTTTTGCATGCAGCTCAATTAGCACAAGTTACAACACTGGCATTTAATTTCTCTTAGCCTCATCTTGGTGTACGTAATTTCTGCTAGTAACCGGCTTGAAAAAGAAAAAGAAAAAAAAAGTGAAGCAAAAGAAAAAAAAAGACAAAAAAGAAAGAAAAAAAGGGTTGCAACATTCAGGCCGGCTAGCACTTTTGGTGCAATCTCTTTTGACGTTGAGAATTGTTCCTCTGCTATACACATGATACTTGTTGGACATTTTTTTTTGTCGCTCTTGGTCGCCATATGCTACGTTTACACCTCACTTATATCTAGCTATTTAGAGCTATTATATTTTATCGGTTTCCACTCCCTTGATTCAGTATCTAGGCTTAGATTGTTTTATCTTTTACTAGTCGATTGCCAGCACTAGTTAGGAGTTTGAGCAATTATTCAGCTTGCATTACTTTTTGCTTAATTGTGCCACATATTGTGAGTTGAGGAAACCTTCACCAAGCTCCACTTCCTATATTGTATCTTGTTCGGTCCCTTGGTAATCGCTATATCAATTTTTTGATCACTTTTGACCTCGCCAACGGCCGACAACCACTGCAGCACGGTAAGAACTGGTAAGAGTTTGGTAATTGCTCGAGAGTTGAGAGACATTTTCCACTGCCTCACTGTAGTTACTGTAGGAGCAATATACTTGTGATTTTGTTCTTGTTTCATCCTAACCATGGCAGGTGATGAAGACAACATGAAAGCCACGGTGGCACGCCTTGAGGAGGATGTGCATGCATACACTAAGCGGTTCACATCGTTCGAGGGCGCACTTGATAAGCGTCTCAAGTTGATCGAGGATAGCAATGAGACGTTCACTCAAACACTTGCATCTATTATGAAACGTCTCGATGCCCAGGATGCCCGTCTGGGTGCCGCATCCACTATCGCTCCGCGTCTTCCAGCCACCAACACAGGTCTACCACGAGCTTGTCGGATGCCCCCAGGGGACCCGAGGCACCCTCTTTCATACACCGATGTCGTCGACCAGCCCCGTCCTCGCAACGCCAACTCGATAGCCGGCGACATCCAAGATGACAACTATGATGGTGATTCCGAGGATCCTGATGTAGTTAATGATAACAATGATCGTGATCATCGTCGCCTACGCACTAATCAACAAGGTATGGGACGATACCAGCGTCCTCAGGTACGTGGCCATGACGATTCTTTGGGTAAAATTAAATTTGTCATGCCTCCTTTTGATGGGAAATATGATCCGGATGTTTATCTTGACTGGGAATTATTAGTTGATCAAAAATTTGCTTGCCATGATTTTCCCGATGATAAAAGAGTTAGGGCTGCAACTAGTGAGTTTAGTGATTTTGCTTCTGTTTGGTGGAGAGAACATTGTCGTAAACATCCTAATAATATTCCTGCCACTTGGGAAGCTTTGAAATTAGTAATGCGTCACCGTTTTGTTCCTGGATATTATGAACGTGACTTGCTAAATAAACTACAACGCTTGAACCAAGGATCTAAATCTGTTGAAGACTATTATCAAGAATTGCAAATGGGCATGTTACGTTGTGGTTTAGTTGAGACTGAGGAAGCCTCTATGGCTAGGTTCTTGAGTGGATTGAATCGAGAAATTTATGACATACTTGCTTATAAGGATTATCATTCAATGACCCGTTTATTCCATCTTGCTATACATGCTGAACATGAAGTGCAGGGTCGTTCGAGAATGCGTCCTAATTTTTCTTCAGGTCGTACTTCCACATGGGCGACGCGCACCCCTGCTGCCCCGTCCACTCGCACCTCTACAACAGCACCCGCAACCTCTCGACCGGGGCCTTCTTCATCAACTTCAGCATCACACACTTCGGCACCACTGAAAAGTACTACACAAATTCCAACAAAAAGTTCATCGTCATCGTCCACTTCCTCCAAAAGAACAAAGGATATCCAGTGCCACACTTGTTAAGGGATTTGGCCATGTCATGAAGGAGTGTCCTAATAAGCGTGTATTGATCATTCGTGAAGACGGCGAGTATGACTCTGCTAGTGATTTTGATGAAGACACATATGCCTTGCTTGCTGCACATGAAGATGATGACACAAGACCATAGCAAGAGGAAGAACATGTGACCGCCGACGACGCCGATAAGTACATGAGTCTTATATCACATCGTGTACTTAGTGCTCAGATTGTCAAAGCAAAGAAGGATCAACGTCACAACCTATTCCACATCAAAGGAGTCGTCAAGGAGCGTTCCGTTCGCATAATAATTGATGGAGGGATTTGTAACAATTTAGCAAGCATTGACATGGTGGAGAAGCTCTCCCTACCTTCCCGACAACATCCACAACCTTACTACATTCAATGGTTTAATGATGGTGGAAAAGTAAAGGTAACACGCATGGTGAGAGTTCCTTTTTCTTTAGGTTCATACCATGATACTATTGATTGTGATATTGTGCCTATGCAAGCTTGTTCTATGTTACTAGGAAGGCCATGGCAGTATGATAAACAATGTTTACATGATGGTAGAACTAATCAGTACACTCTCACACATAAAGGAAAGAAAATCATTCTACACCCTATGTCTCCTGAGCAAATATTAAAAGATGATCTTGCTAGGGCTAGTAGAAACACAAATGTTGAGCGTACTAAATCTGAAAATCAGAAAGTTTTTGATGAGTTAGAACAATTTAATAAGATGCACAAATCTGATCCTAGCACATCTAAAGAAATTAAATTGAAAGGTGCTTCTTTCTTAGCTACACGTGCTGAAAATTTTGAGTTAGATGCTCAAACTGATGAATGTTATGCTCTTATATGCAAAGAAGTTTTGTTTTCATTTGAGGATATGCCTCCTTCTTTGCCTCCTGTTGTCACTAACCTTTTGCAGGAGTATCATGATGTTTTCCCAAAGGAAGTACCACTGGGGCTGCCACCTATGAGAGGAATTGAACATCAAATTGACTTGATATCTGGCGCCTCATTACCCAACTGTGCGCCGTACCGGACTAATCCCGAGGAGACTAAGGAGATTCAACGACAAGTTCAAGAACTACTCGACAAAGGTTATATTCGTGAATCACTTAGTCCATGTGCTGTACCAATTTTACTTGTTCCTAAAAAAGACGGTACTTCGCGTATGTGTGTTGATTGTAGAGCCATCAATAATATTACAATTCAATATCGTCATCCTATTCCTAGATTAGATGACATGCTTTATGGACTCAGTGGCTCAGTTGTGTTTTCTAAAGTTGACTTGCGTAGTGGCTACCATCAAATTTGTATGAAACTAGGTGATGAATGGAAAACTGCTTTCAAAACTAAATTTGGTTTATATGAGTGATTAGTTATGCCTTTTGGATTGACTAATGCACCTGGTACTTTCATGAGACTAATGAATGAAGTTTTGCGACCTTTCATTGGACAATTTGTGGTAGTATACTTCGATGATATTCTGATTTATAGTAAGTCACTAGAGGAACACTTAGACCATTTGCGTGCTATTTTTTCTGCTCTGCGTGATGCACGTTTATTTGGTAATATCGAGAAGTGCACTTTTTGCACGGATCGTGTCGCTTTTCTTGGCTATGTTGTGACAGCGCAGGGAATTGAAGTTGATAAAGCCAAGGTTGAAGCGATCCAGAGTTGGTCGACCCCTAACTCGGTCACACAGGTACGTAGTTTTCTCGGACTTGCTGGATTCTACCGGCGGTTCGTGAAGGATTTTAGCACCATCGCAGCACCGCTCAATGAACTCACAAAGAAAAATGTGCCATTTGTTTGGAGCGACGCACAAGAGGAAGCCTTCACTATTCTTAAAGATAAGCTTACACACGCCCCTTTGCTGCAATTACCTGATTTCAATAAGATGTTTGAATTAGAATGTGATGCTAGCGGCATTGGTTTAGGTGGTTTTCTATTGCAAGAAGGCAAACCAGTAGCATACTTTAGTGAAAAACTCAGTGGGCCTAGTCTGAATTATTCAACATATGATAAAGAACTTTATGCACTAGTTCGGACTTTGGAGACATGGCAACATTATTTATGGCCTAAGGAGTTTGTTATACATTCTGATCATGAATCACTCAAGCATATTAGAAGTCAAAGCAAACTGAACCGTAGACATGCAAAATGGGTTGAATTTATTGAATCTTTTCCTTATGTTATTAAGCACAAGAAAGGGAAGGAGAATGTTATTGCCGATGCATTGTCTAGACGCTATACCATGTTATCACAACTTGACTTCAAAATTTTTGGACTTGAAACTATAAAAGAGCAATACGCTAATGATGTCGATTTTAAAGATATATTGCTCAATTGCAGAGAGGGTAGAACTTGGAACAAGTTCGTCGTTAATGACGGATTTGTTTTTCGTGCTAATAAGCTATGCATCCCAGATAGCTCTGTTCGTCTTCTATTGTTACAGGAGGCGCATGGCGGAGGACTTATGGGACATTTCGGTGTCAAGAAGACAGAAGACATCCTTACTGGTCATTTCTTCTGGCCAAAAATGAGAAGGGATGTGGAGAGATATGTTGCACGCTGCACGACATGCCACAAAGCTAAGTCACGATTGAACCCACATGGTTTATATATGCCTCTTCCTGTTCCTAGCACTCCTTGGGAAGATATATCTATGGACTTTGTATTAGGACTGCCTAGAACACGACGGGGGAGGGATAGTATATTTGTTGTTGTCGATCGATTCTCTAAGATGGCACATTTTATACCTTGTCATAAAAGTGACGATGCTACTGTTGGAAATATGCCCTAGAGGCAATAATAAAATGATTATTATATTTCCTTGTTCATGATAATTGTCTATTATTCATGCTATAATTGTATTGTCCGGAAATCGTAATACATGTGTGAATACATAGACCATAATGTGTCCCTAGTGAGTCTCTAGTTGACTAGCTCGTTGATCAACAGATAGTCATGGTTTCCTCGCTATGGACATGGGGATGTCATTGATAACGGGATCACATCATTAGGAGAATGATGTGATGGACAAGACCCAAACCTAAGCATAGCACAAAGATCGTGTAGTTCGTTTGCTGTAGCTTTTCTGGATGTCAAGTATCATTTCCTTAGACCATGAGATTGTGCAACTCCCGGATACCGTAGGAGTGCCTTGGGTGTGCCAAACGTCACAACATAACTGGGTGACTATAAAGGTACATTACAGGTATCTCCGAAAGTGTCTGTTGGGTTGGCACGAATCGAGACTGGGATTTGTCACTCCGTATGACGGAGAGGTATCTCTGGGCCCACTCGGTAATGCATCATCATAATGAGCTCAATGTGATCAAGTGGTTGATCATGGGATCATGCATTACGGTACGAGTAAAGTGACTTGCCGGTAACGAGACTGAACAAGGTATTGGGATACCAACGATCGAGTCTCGGGCAAGTAACGTACCGATTGACAAAGGGAATTGAGTACGGGATTGATTAGGTCCTCGACATCGTGGTTCATCCGATGAGATCATCGAGGAGCATGTGGGAGCCAACATGGGTATCCAGATCCCGCTGTTGGTTATTGACCAGAGAGTCGTCTCGGTCATGTCTGCTTGTCTCCCGAACCCGTAGGGTCTACACACTTAAGGTTCGGTGACGCTAGGGTTGTATAGATATGAGTATGCAGTAATCCGAAAGTTGTTCGGAGTCCCGGATGAGATCCTGGACGTCACGAGGAGTTCCGGAATAATCCGTAGGTAAAGAATTATATATGGGAAGTTGTCATACGGTCACCGGAAAGGTTCGGGGGCATATCGGTATTGTACCGGGGCCACCGGAGGGGTTCCGGGGGTCCACCGGGAGGGGCCACCTTTCCCGGAGGGCCTTATGGGCTGTATGAGGAAGGGATCCAGCCCAAAGTGGGCTGGGGCGCCACTCCCCCTAGGGCCCATGCGCCTAGGGTTGGGGGAAACCCTAAGGGGGGGCGCCCCCTTGCTTGGGGGGCAAGCCCCCCTCCCCTTGGCCGTCGCCCCCCTCTAGATCTCATCTAGAGGGGGCCGGCCCCCTTTCCCCTTCCCCTATAAATAGAGTGGTGAGGGGAGGGCTGCAGAGCACATCCAAGGCGCAGCCCCTCCCCTCCCCAACACATCTCCTCCTCCGTCACGAGCTTGGCGAAGCCCTGCCGGAGTACTGCTGCTCCACCACCACCACGCCGTCGTGCTGCTGCTGGAGCCATCTTACTCAACCTCTCCTTCCCCCTTGCTGGATCAAGAAGGAGGAGACGTCACGCTGACCGTACGTGTGTTGAACACGGAGGTGCCGTCCATTCGGTGCTAGGATCTCCGGTGATTTGGATCACGTCGAGTACGACTTCCTCATCCCCGTTTTTTGAACGCTTCCGCGCGTGATCTACAAAGGTATGTAGATGCAATCCGATCACTCGTTGCTAGATGAACTCATAGATGGATCTTGGTGAAACCGTAGGAAATTTTTTGATTTCTGCAACGTTCCCCAACAGTGGCATCATGAGCTAGGTCTATGCGTAGTTCTCCTTGCACGAGTAGAACACAATTTGTTGTGGGCGTAGATGTTGTCAACTTTCTTGCCGCTACTAGTCTTATCTTGCTTCAGCGGTATTGTGGGATGAAGCGGCCCGGACCGACCTTACACGTACGCTTACGTGAGACCGGTTCCACCGACTGACATGCACTAGTTGCATAAGGTGGCTAGCGGGTGTCTGTCTCTCCCACTTTAGTTGGAGCGGATTCGATGAAAAGGGTCCTTATGAAGGGTAAATAGAAGTTGACAAATCACGTTGTGGCTATTACGTAGGTAAGAAAACGTTCTTGCTAGAACCTTTTTGCAGCCACGTAAAACTTGCAACAACAATTAGAGGACGTCTAACTTGTTTTTGCAGCAAGTGATTTGTGATGTGATATGGCCAAAGTTGTGATGAATGATGAATGATATATATGTAATGTATGAGATCATGTTCTTGTAATAGGAATCACAACTTGCATGTCGATGAGTATGACAACTGGCAGGAGCCATAGGAGTTGTCTTTATTTTTTGTATGACCTGCGTGTCATTGAGAAACGCCATGTAAATTACTTTACTTTATTGCTAAACGCGTTAGCCATAGTAGTAGAAGTAATAGTTGGCGAGCAACTTCATGGAGACACGATGATGGAGATCATGGTGTCATGCCGATGACAAGATGATCATGGAGCCCCAAGATGGAGATCAAAGGAGCTATGTGATATTGGCCATATCATGTCACTATTATTATTTGATTGCATGTGATGTTTATCATGTTTTTGCATCTTATTTACTTAGAACGACGATAGTAAATAAGATGATCCCTCATAATAATTTCAAGAAAGTGTTCCCCCTAACTATGCGCCGTTGCGACAGTTCGTTGTTTCAAAGCACCACGTGATGATCGGGTGTGATAGATTCCAACGTTCACATACAACGGGTGTAAGACAGATTTACACACGCAATACACTTAGGTTGACTTGACGAGCCTAGCATGTACAGACATGGCCTCGAAACACAAAAGACCGAAAGGTCGAGCATGAGTCGTATAGAAGATACGATCAACATGAAGATGTTCACCGATGTTGACTAGTCCGTCTCATGTGATGAACGGACATGGCCCAGTTAACTCGGATCATGTTATACTTAGATGACTGGAGGGATGTCTATCTAAGTGGGAGTTCATTATATAATTTGATTAGATGAACTTAATTATCATGAACTTAGTCTAAAATCTTTACAATATGTCTTGTAGATCAAATGGCCAACGTTGTCCTCAACTTCAACGCGTTCCTAGAGAAAACCAAGCTGAAAGACGATGGCAACAACTATACGGACTGGGTCCGGAACCTGAGGATCATCCTCATAGCTGCCAAGAAAGATTATGTCCTAGAAGCACCGCTAGGTGACGCACCCGTCCCACAGAACCAAGACGTTATGAACGCTTGGCAGACACGTGCTGATGATTACTCCCTCGTTCAGTGCGGCATGCTTTACAGCTTAGAACCGGGGCTCCAAAAGCGTTTTGAGCGACACGGAGCATATGAGATGTTGGAAGAGCTGAAAATGGTTTTCCAAGCTCATGCCCGGGTCGAGAGAAATGAAGTCTCCGACAAGTTCTTCAGCTGTAAGATGGAGGAAAATAGTTCTGTCAGTGAGCACATACTCACTATGTCTGGGTTACATAACCGCTTGACTCAGCTGGGAGTTAATCTCCCGGATGACGCGGTCATTGACAGAATCCTCCAGTCGCTTCCACCAAGCTACAAGAGCTTTGTGATGAACTTCAATATGTAGGGGATGGAAAAGACCATTCCTGAAGTATTTGCAATGCTGAAATCAGCAGAGGTAGAAGTCAAAAAGGACCATCAAGTGTTGATGGTGAATAAAACCACTAAGTTCAAGAAAGGCAAGGGTAAGAAGAACTTCAAGAAGGACGGCAAGGGAGTTGCCGCGTCCGGTAAGCAAGCTGCCGGGAAGAAGCCAAAGAATGGACCCAAGCCCGAGACTGAGTGTTTTTATTGCAAGGGAAGTGGTCACTGGAAGCGGAACTGCCCCAAATACTTAGCGGACAAGAAGGCCGGCAAAACGAAAGGTATATGTGATATACATGTAATTGATGTGTACCTTACCAATACTCGTAGTAGCTCCTGGGTATTTGATACCGGTGCAGTTATTCACATTTGTAACTCAAAGCAGGAGCTGCGGAATAAGCGGAGATTGGCGAAGGACGAGGTGACAATGCGCGTCGGGAATGGTTCCAAGGTCGATGTGATCGCCGTCGGCACGCTACCTCTACATTTACCTACGGGATTAGTTTTGAACCTCAATAATTGTTATTTAGTGCCAAGTTTGAGCATGAACATTGTATCAGGATCTCGTTTAATACGAGATGGCTACTCATTTAAATCCGAGAATAATGGTTGTTCTATTTATATGAGAGATATGTTTTATGGTCATGCTCCTATGGTGAATGGTTTATTCTTAATGAATCTCAAGCGTAATGCTACACATATTCATAGTATGAATGCCAAAAGATGTAAGGTTGATAATGATAGTCCCACATACTTGTGGCACTACCGCCTTGGTCACATAGGTGTCAAACGCATGAAGAAGCTCCATACAGATGGACTTTTAGAGTCTCTTGATTACGAATCATTTGAGACGTGCGAACCATGCCTCATGGGTAAGATGACCAAGACTCCGTTCTCAGGAACAATGGAGCGAGCAACCAACCTACTGGAAATCATACATACTGATGTGTGCGGTCTAATGAGTGTTGAGGCTCGTGGTGGCTATCGTTATGTTCTCACCCTCACTGATGACTTGAGTAGATATGGGTATATCTACTTAATGAAACACAAGTCTGAAACCTTTGAAAAGTTCAAGGAATTTCAGAGTGAGGTTGAGAATCAACGTGATAGAAAAATCAAGTTTTTGCGATCAGATCGTGGAGGAGAATACTTGAGTCACGAATTTGGTACACACTTAAGAAAATGTGAAATAGTTTCACAACTCACGCCGCCTGGAACACCTCAGCGTAATGGTGTGTCCGAACGTCGTAATCGCACTCTATTAGATATGGTGCGATCTATGATGTCTCTTACCGATTTACCACTGTCATTTTGGGGCTATGCTTTAGAGACTGCCGCATTCACTTTAAATAGGGCTCCGTCGAAATCCGTTGAGACGACACCGTATGAATTATGGTTTGGGAAGAAGCCTAAGCTGTCGTTTCTAAAAGTTTGGGGATGCGATGCTTATGTCAAGAAACTTCAACCTGAAAAGCTCGAACCCAAGTCGGAAAAATGCGTCTTCATAGGATACCCTAAAGAAACTATTGGGTATACCTTCTACCTCAGATCCGAAGGCAAGATCTTTGTTGCCAAGAATGGATCCTTTCTAGAGAAGGAGTTTCTCTCGAAAGAAGTAAGTGGGAGGAAAATAGAACTTGATGAAGTATTGCCTCTTGAACCGGAAAGTGGCGCAACTCAGGAAAATGTTCCCGTGGTGCCTGCACCAATTAGAGAGGAAGTTAATGATGATGATCAAGATACTTCTGATCAAGCTCCTACTGAACTTCGAAGGTCCACAAGGACACGTTCCGAACCAGAGTGGTACGGCAACCCTGTCTTGGAAATCATGTTGTTAGACAACGGTGAACCTTCGAACTATGAAGAAGCGATGGCGGGCCCGGATTCCGACAAATGGCTGGAAGCCATGAAATCTGAGATAGGATCCATGTATGAAAACGAAGTATGGACTTTGACTGACTTGCCTGTTGATCGGCGATCCATAGAAAATAAATGGATCTTTAAGAAGAAGACAGACGCGGATGGTAATGTGACCATCTATAAAGCACGGCTTGTCGCCAAGGGTTATCGACAAGTTCAAGGGGTTGACTACGATGAGACTTTCTCACCCGTAGCAAAGCTGAAGTCCGTCCGAATCATGTTAGCAATTGCCGCATTATATGATTATGAAATATGGCAAATGGACGTCAAAACGGCATTCCTTAATGGTTTCCTTAAGGAAGAATTGTATATGATGCAACCGGAAGGTTTTGTCGATCCTAAGAATGCTGACAAGGTGTGCAAGCTCCAACGCTCGATTTATGGGCTGGTGCAAGCGTCTCGGAGTTGGAACATTCGCTTTGATGATATGATCAAAGCGTTTGGATTTATGCAGACTTATGGAGAAGCCTACATTTACAAGAAAGTGAGTGGGAGCTCTGTAGCATTTCTCATATTGTATGTGGATGACATACTGTTGATGGGAAATGATATAGAATTCTTGGAAAGCATAAAGGCCTATTTGAACAAGTGTTTTTCAATGAAGGACCTTGGAGAAGCTGCTTATATATTAGGCATCAAGATCTATAGAGATAGATCGAGACGCCTCATTGGTCTTTCACAGAGTACGTACCTTGACAAGATATTGAAGAAGTTCAAAATGGATCAGTCAAAGAAGGGGTTCTTGCCTGTATTGCAAGGTACGAGATTGAGCTTGGCTCAATGCCCTACCACGACAGAAGATAGAGAAAAGATGAGTGTCGTCCCCTATGCCTCGGCCATAGGGTCTATCATGTATGCTATGCTGTGTACTAGACCTGATGTAAACCTTGCCGTGAGTTTGGTAGGAAGGTACCAAAGTAATCCCGGCATGGAACACTGGACAGCGGTCAAAAATATCCTGAAGTACCTGAAAAGGACTAAGGAAATGTTTCTCGTTTATGGAGGTGACGAAGAGCTTGTCGTAAAGGGTTACGTCGATGCTAGCTTCGACACAGATCTGGATGACTCTAAGTCACAAACCGGATACGTGTATATTTTGAATGGTGGGGCAGTAAGCTGGTGCAGTTGCAAGCAAAGCGTTGTGGCGGGATCTACATGTGAAGCAGAGTACATGGCAGCCTCGGAGGCAGCACACGAAGCAGTCTGGGTGAAGGAGTTCATTACCGACCTAGGAGTCATACCCAATGCGTCGGGACCGATGACTCTCTTCTGTGACAACACTGGAGCTATTGCCCTTGCCAAGGAGCCCAGGTTTCACAGGAAGACCAGGCATATCAAGCGTCGCTTCAACTCCATTCGTGAAAGTGTTCAAAATGGAGACATAGAGATTTGTAAAGTACATACGGACCTGAATGTAGCAGATCCGTTGACTAAACCTCTCCCTAGAGCAAAACATGATCAACACCAGAATTCCATGGGTGTTCGATTCATCACAATGTAACTAGATGACTGACTCTAGTGAAAGTGAGAGACTGTTGGAAATATGCCCTAGAGGCAATAATAAAATGATTATTATATTTCCTTGTTCATGATAATTGTAATTGTCTATTATTCATGCTATAATTGTGTTAATCCGGAAATCAAATACATGTGTGAATACATAGACCACAACATGTTCCCTAGTGAGCCTCTAGTTGACTAGCTCGTTGATCAACAGATAGTCATGGTTTCCTGGCTATGGACATTGGATGTCATTGATAACGGGATCACATCATTAGGAGAATGATGTGATGGACAAGACCCAATCCTAAGCATAGCACAAAGATCGTGTAGTTCGTTTGCTGTAGCTTTTCTGAATGTCAAGTATCATTTCCTTAGACCATGAGATTGTGCAACTCCCGGATACCGTAGGAGTGCCTTGGGTGTGCCAAATGTCACAACGTAACTGGGTGACTATAAAGGTACATTACAGGTATCTCCGAAAGTGTCTGTTGGGTTGGCACGAATCGAGACTGGGATTTGTCACTCCGTATGACGGAGAGGTATCTCTGGGCCCACTCGGTAATGCATCATCATAATGAGCTCAATGTGACCAAGTGGTTGATCACTGGATCATGCATTACGGTACGAGTAAAGTGACTTGCCGGTAACGAGATTGAACAAGGTATTGGGATACCGATCGAGTCTCGGGCAAGTAACGTACCGATTGACAAAGGGAATTGTATACGGGATTGATTATCCTCGACATCGTGGTTCATCCGATGAGATCATCGAGGAGCATGTGGGAGCCAACATGGGTATCCAGATCCCGCTGTTGGTTATTGACCAGAGAGTCGTCTCGGTCATGTCTGCTTGTCTCCCGAACCCGTAGGGTCTACACACTTAAGGTTCGGTGACGCTAGGGTTGTATAGATATGAGTATGCAGTAATCCGAAAGTTGTTCGGAGTCCCGGATGAGATCCTGGACGTCACGAGGAGTTCCGGAATATCCGGAGGTAAAGAATTATATATGGGAAGTTGTCATACGGTCACCGGAAAGGTTCGGGGGCATATCGGTATTGTACCGGGGCCACCGGACCGGAGGGGTTCCGGGGGTCCACCGGGAGGGGTCACCTCTCCCGGAGGGCCTTATGGGCTGTATGAGAAAGGGATCCAGCCCAAAGTGGGCTGGGGCACCACTCCCCCTAGGGCCCATGCGCCTAGGGTTGGGGGAACCCTAAGGGGGGCGCCCCCTTGCTTGGGGGGCAAGCCCCCCTCCCCTTGGCCGCCGCCCCCCCCTCTAGATCTCATCTAGAGGGGGCCGGCCCCCTTCCCCTTCCCCTATAAATAGAGGGGTGAGGGGAGGGCTGCAGAGCACATCCAAGGCGCAGCCCCTCCCCTCCCCAACACATCTCCTCCTCCGTCACGAGCTTGGCGAAGCCCTGCCGGAGTACTGCTGCTCCACCACCACCACGCCGTCGTGCTGCTGCTGGAGCCATCTTCCTCAACCTCTCCTTCCCCCTTACTAGATCAAGAAGGAGGAGACATCACACTGACCGTACGTGTGTTGAACGCGAAGGTGCCGTCCGTTCGGCGCTAGGATCTCCGGTGATTTGGATCACGTCGAGTACGACTTCCTCATCCCCGTTCTTTGAACGCTTCCACGCGTGATCTACAAAGGTATGTAGATGCAATCCGATCACTCGTTGCTAGATGAACTCATAGATGGATCTTGGTAAAACGTCGGAAATTTTTTGTTTTCTGCAACGTTCCCCAACAGCTACTCACATTGCTGATTTGTTCTTTAAAGAAGTAGTTCGTTTACATGGGGTGCCAAATACAATTGTTTCAGACCGTGACACAAAATTTCTTAGCCACTTTTGGAGGGTGTTGTGGACACAATTGGGGACTAAGCTTTTATTTAGTACTACATGTCATCCTCAAACAGATGGGCAAACTGAAGTGGTTAATCGAACATTGTCTACTATGCTTAGGGCTGTTTTGAAAAAGAACTTAAAAATGTGGGAAGAATGTTTACCTCATGTAGAGTTTGCTTATAATCGTTCAGTTCATTCTACCACAAAGTTATGCCCTTTTGAGATTGTTTATGGATTTAAACCTCGTGCGCCTATTGATTTATTACCTATTCCATCTTCGGAGAAGGTAAACCTTGATGCTAAAGAACGTGCTGAGATAGTATTGAAAATGCATGAGATGACTAAGAAAAATATTGAACGCATGAATGCCAATATAAACTTGCTGGTTGTTAGGGTAGGAAAAGTATTGTGTTTGAACCAGGTGATTTAGTATGGTTACATTTGCGAAAAGACCGCTTCCCTGATTTAAGAAAGTCAAAGTTAATGCCTCGTGCAGATGGACCTTTTAAAGTGCTTGAAAAAATTAACGAGAATGCATATAAGCTTGATTTGCCTGCAGAATTTCGGGTTAGTCCCACCTTTAACGTTGCAGATTTAAAGCCTTATTTGGGTGAGGACGATGAGATACCGTCGAGGACGACTTCGATTCAAGAAGGGGGGGATGATGAGGACATCTCTTCTGCCGTTAAACCCGCCGCGACTCCTTCATCAATTCCGTCGGGACCTATGACTAGAGCCCGTATGAGACAGATAAATGGCCAGGTACTATCGCTCATTTATACATATGATTTAGCTGACGAGAATATGATATTACGCTCATGTTCCGATTTACTTGTACCCAGAAACGAAGGTGTTGAAGATTTTACGAGAGAAAGTAATATAAAGCCAGGAGATGGAAAATGTTGCACGTTGACTACACCAGCAGGAGCACTATTGCATGCAAGAACCAATCGAACCATCTATGCTCCATGCTACGTACATGCAAAAGGAGAGAAGGAGGAAGCCACGTACACACAAGCCCACCTCATCAAATAAGGAAGGAAACCATACAATATTCTATCTACATGTGGGCCGGCCTGATGATGATTATTTTTTCCTTCAAATCGTAGCGGTGTTGGACACGTCAACGCGCAGCTCCTAGGCGGCGGCCGTACGGACTTAATAAATAGTTAGCGTTCATCTAGGTTTAGACTCGGGTTTTATTGTATTGTCTAGCTTTCGCTACAATTCACATCTACGAGACGTGTAGGACTACCGCCTTGTCAGATCCACAATGGAACCCCAAATTTTGATCTAGTTCATGTGCTTAATTTTTCATCCGCAATTTCAGTTGCAATTCACCTCTGTTCTTGCATGTTCTTCGGTTGCTTGCAGGAACTCGAACCTTGTTGTTCAGGTTGATCGTGCCTACGGCAAGGTCAATAACCATTGGAGATTGGTTTAGCGATTGTCGAGGCATATCGTCGGGTACGGTATAGCCGGATCGTCAAGGTCAAAATCCACCAAATCGATAGTTATTCCCACTCTCATCGAAAGATCGGGCCGCCGTCACATCAGAGTTGGAAGGGAATTGTTTTAGTGAGTCAATCTTAACCCTTCATCATAACTTACGTTAAATTCCCTTGTCAATTCTCACAAACCAAATGCGGGAATATATTTTCTCCTCAAACTCTCACACATAATTTTCATTATGTGCCAAACAAGGGATTGGGAATAAAATGACTCATCCCAGGACGTTGAGTTTCTACACCCAGGAGCAAATGCTCCTGGTGTGAACAGTAACATCAAATAAATTTAAATATAATTCAAAAAATTCTGAATTTTTTTTTGTGACATACTTTCATAAATGTTTGTTGTGCACGCAAAATTTCGTCGCAAAATCACATTGGTGGAAGGTATGGTAAAAAAAACAAAATCGATGCTCTGAAAATATTACTTACAAAAGCATTTTGGAGCTCTGATTTTGTTTTTTCGGCATGCCTTCCACAAATGTGATTTCGTAATGAAATTTTTGCATGCGCAACAAACATTTGTGAAAGTATGTCATAAAAAAATTTCAGAATTTTTTGAATATTTTTTCTATTTTTTTATGTTACTGTTCACACCAGTGTAGAAATGTACTTTCGCTCATCCCAAGTCTAATCTCAAAACTCCCTACATTAAACTCCCATTCCCCTTTTCAAATAAAGTTATAATAAGGGCGTGAGACATAGACAGATTCGCTCAAATCTACATGCAAGACAAATCCTCTGTAATCACTCAACTCACGCATGAGAGAAAACATTCAAACAAAGGTAGGGTGTAGTGGCAGAGCGATGTGTGCTTATGGCCCCCCCCCCCCTCAAGTCCACATGTTTTACCATTTGTCCCCCCCCCCTCCCCGAACTTCCTCTTGTTTCCTTTTCCGTGACGGTCACCATCTTGATCTCGAGATTATGAATTCCACATCGGTCCGAGTCCCCATCTCCGGGAAGTTCAAAACCCGCTTTGGCCGGCCTAGTCACCAACACGCCTTCTTGAAAGTGCGGGTGGCGACGTCCGGCTCGTCATACGTGCCGAGCTAGTACTATCGCTGTCGTGCATGAACCCGACCGAGAAACAGCTGGAGTCATGCAGACGAACGTCGTGGAAGCCGGTGGAGTTCCTCGGTCGGCGACGCGATGACATACATTGGCCGCGGAAACAGCGGCACTGGCGGGCGGAGAGAGAGGGGGGGGGTGGATCGACGACGACGACGACGTTTGACAGTGGCTAAATTTGGTGGCATCGGGGCATGGGCTGCCGGATTCGGCGGCGTGAAGAGAGGCTGAGAGAGGCGGCGGGGCGGGAGGGGGGGGGGTGGATCAAGACGCGTGGGTGAGTGGTGTCTAGGGTTTCACGCGCGCATGAGGGTATTCTCTGGAGGTTTCACTGCGCGCGGCACACAAGTCGCACCCGTTTTTGCGTTTGGGCAGCCGGCTTCATGATCCAAGTATGCATCATTCGGCCCAGATATTTTAGGCACCTCTAAAATGAGACCACAAGTATATACGTTTCAGGATGTTGTTGGAGCTCGTTTTTGGGTCGAAGTTGGGCAACCCTATTTTAAGACTGCTGTTGGAAATGCTCTAAGTTTCGGGGTTGAATTCTCCCAAAAGGAAAGTTTGAAGAGCTGAATCATTGGGTAACTTATCCACACGAGAGATAATGTGGAGTGGTGGAATGATGTTGATCTGCCGGCCTTGTTTCTCCCTCGACACCGCCATCATCCATTCACGATTCATCCATCGGCGATCATCGTAACATACAGAGACAAAAACCTCTGTGGGCCCACCTCCCAGTGGAAACAAACCCCCCTCCTCCTCCGCCTTGCGTGCCTACCGTTAAACGCCCTTCCACGCCGGCCGTATTAAACCCAGACCCGCCCCCCCTTCCCCGAACTAGCCGTTACGCTCCTCTCATCCCCTCCCACCCTGAAAATCCATCTCATTACGCCTCAACGGCTATTTACTCCCCCTCCGCCTCCGCTCCGATCGAATCCGATCCCCGCCCCCCATGGCCGCCGCCTCCGCGTCGCCGCACCCGGCGGCAGCCGCCGACCTGCCCCCGCCCCCGCCGCCGCTCCACACCGCCGCGCCCCGCCCGCGCCGCCGCGCGCGGGAGGTCAGCTCCAGATACCTCTCCACCCCCACCCCCGCCGCCCTCTCCTCCTCCGCCTCGTCCTCCCCGCGCCTCTCCACCTCCTCGTCGCGCGCATCCTCGCCCACTCCGTCGCCGCGCGCCCACACGCGCGTCGCCACGCCCTTCGCCAACGAGAACCAGCCCCCGCTCGTCCCGCCCTCCACCCGCAGGCGAGCCGTGCAGAAGCTGTTCGGCGAAATCGGCGCCAACCCGCGGGCCTCCGTCTCCTCCTCCGCCGCCGGCGCCCCGCCCCCCAGGATCCTGCCCCGCGCGTCCAGCGGGCCGGCCCCGTCCACGGGGCGCAGGGGCTACCCGCGCCCCCCCACGCCCGCGCGCGCCTCATCCTGCCCCTCCTCCGCGGACGACGCCGCGTCCTGCAGCTCCACGGACACCTCCTCCACCCTGACCGACTTCTCCGAGCCTGATGGGATCCTGGTGCCCGCCGCGCCCTGCGAGAGCCCGCCGCTGCTCGGCCCGGCGTCCTGCCGCGGCGGGCGCCTGTCGTCGGAGCTCCGGTCGTCGGTTCCTGAGTCGGGCGGGTCCACGCGCGGGGCGGCCATCCCACTGTGCCACCGATCGCTTAATTCGGCTCTCTCGAGCTGCCCGGCTCCGGCGGCGAAGGTGATGGCGGCGCCAAGGCCACCGCAGCCACATGGGACGAAACTAGCGGAGATGAAGAAGGCGGCGGTCATTGGGGGGAGAAAGGTTGCCGGGAAGCAGGAGGACGTGCACCAGCTGCGGCTGCTGGACAACCGCTACGTTCAGTACAGGTTTCTGAACGCCCGGGGGGCAGAGGCGGCCAGGGCCAAGGCTGCTGCGGCGGAGGTGAGGCCTTTTTACCGTGACAGAGGATGTAGTTTGATCTCCACAATTTGAACTGAGATGCTGATGTTGTTATTGTTTTCATTTTGTTGCGTGTGAAGAACTCCCTGTTCGGACTGGCTGAGAGAATTGCTGGGCTACGAGAATCAGTCGCTGATAAGAGGGCAGAGGCTGAGAAGATCAAGAGGGATCAGAGATTGTGCTCAATTTTTGGTGGTCAGGTAACAAAAAATTTGGCACATTTTGCTTTCTGTGTATGAAGTGTCGTATAGGCTATTTTAGATAAATCTCTCGCTATCCAAGTTGAGCTATCAAAATGTTTAAATTGTGTGTGTCACATGAACGAATTCATTTCCTCACTCGCATGAGATGAAGCCATAGAAGGGACATGACTCAGCATCACCACCTTAACTGTTTTGATCTCAGTTTGTCCTACTACGAACCAACTGAAGTATGACACTAAATTATATGTTGTCAATTCTACTCCCAATGGAGTACTGAGATTTTAACCTACAACTACATTCAATATGTGCCCAATGGATATTACGTGTGTGCACTAGCATCGGCACACTTAGGATGATTTATGTGTAAATTTGTTGTTCAAAATAAAAATAATAATCAGCATACATAGTGGGAAATAGAGAATATCAAGTGTGTATTTATCTTCTAGTATGTGAGAACATATGCTCTATCAAAAATTAATTTGTTCATTTGCAAAAATGTCAGGTGCCGTATTTGGATCGATGGAGTGATGTTGAGGAGGATTATTCCAGCTGCTTGACAGGGGCAACATCTGCGCTGCATAACGCCTCACTAAGGCTGCCTATAATTGGGGGTGTTCGGGTAAGATTTTGCTTTAATGTCACATTCCAGGCATAGATGGCACCAAAATATGTTCATGATGCAGATAAAATATTATGTTCTAAGACTACTCCTTGCAGGCAAACTATGAGGAAATCTCGGAAGTTCTTAACTCTGCTGCGCAACTACTGGAGCCGGCGTCGCCTCTTGTTCGAAATTTATTACCAAAGGTGAGAAAACTATCAAATAGCTGTCATGCCTAGATATGTTACTTTTTTGAAATGATTCTTTTAAATTGTGTTTACTAAATGTGTCGCAGTTTTGAATTAACCCCGGCTCAAAACTGCGACACTTATTTTGGATTGGAGGGAGTATATCTTATAGCTGATTGAAAAAAAAATCTGCATATTGATCTTCTATGTGAGAACATATTCAGTATCAAACAACTATATTGTGGTGGATGGAGGTTGTGAAGTTCACCACCATCCAAATTCAATTCTAACTCTAAACACAAGTAGGAAGCTTTATTTGCGATTATGCTAAGCATACAAATCCATGTTCATTTGATTGACAATTGAAAGTTCACACTAAGATATGTCCATACTCCAAAGTGAACATGTATTCGCCCAAAGCTAATGTACTTGATAACTGTGAGTCGCTTCGTTGGGATAACTGTGAGTCGCTTCGTTGGCTAGCTGTGCTAGTGTCCAATGATGCCAGCATGCCGTTGCCTTTCTATAAGAAATACCAAGGGAGGCTGGTGTCATTTGTTTTTTAAACCTGTATACTTGTAAGAAATATCCAACGCAGTCATATCTGTTTGAAACCTGGAACACCAGAAGTTTTCCCAGCATTATAAATGTCTACTTATATCAATCTGGAATTTTAGACGCGCAAGTAATTTCCTTTATAGATGGCCAAATGTAAAATGTCTTGACTGGTACGAATTCTAAATGAGTTGCATTTTGAATTGGAGGCAGTATCATTTTGAGCTATTCTTGTTATATTGATGCAATCTCATTTTGCTCTTCTCATATAGGTTGAAGAAGTTGATGGTGTGGCCTCCAAACTTGCACAAATAATCACTAGTGAAAGGGACTTGATAGAAGAGTGCGGGAATCTACTAAATCAAGCACACCATATGCAGGTACAAATTTAAATGAATTTACTTGCACGCTGCTCGGAATATACATCATGTTCTTGTGCGATCCTATCTTTACCACGGAAATATCTAACTGGTTTCTTGAAAATTGCCCGTTACATAGATGAGGGAGTACAGCTTGAGAAGCCAGCTGCTGCAGTTGAGAAGTTGAAGTGAAAGCGGAGGAAGCGCAGAAAATGAACACGACACCAAGTCACATCTTCCGACCAGTGGAGCTAATTGTGCTCACCACTGGAAACATTTTCCAGTAGGAGGGAGAGGTGGCCTGATGATCATACAAAGTAAAAGGCAGAAGTATCCTTCTGCTCTTTTTTTTGTTGGCGGGAAGAAGTCCTTCTGCTGATCAAGAATTCCTGATTCTTTGTGGTATATATGGTGTTTCTGTCTTTGGCCTCTCGTTTCTGTTATCCTTGTGTAGCCATGGAAAGAATAAACTGATAGAAGCATTGCCCTTTACATAATCAAAATTCGTTGATTCTTTGTGTACTTACATATTGCGTTGCTCAGATAGTGCTGTTATTTTCTTTTTGCTTCTGGAACAGATTCTCATTGATGGCTTGGTTGAAGAACGTGCTCTCTTTTTTGGATAGTTTGGCATGCACACGTGCAGTGTTTTTTGCCTCTTTAAATATCTTTTGGATCTTCCCAGTCAAGTCGCTGGGCAGGGCACCCATCAGTGGATGTCAAAAGAACACTTGCAAGAAGTATCCAAACACTTTGGTGGTGTCTGTTGCCTTCGACCGAGGTGTTCTCCTTTGTGATGTAGAAGTATGGGGGTTTGTGATTGATTGTTGCACGTTGGGAATGTTTGTTGGGTCAACTGTGTGTATGTGGTTTTGTTTGTATTGTTTGTTAATTAACTAAACAATTCTCTTTTGCTTAATTATTACTTCCTCCGTTCCTAAATATAACTCTTTTTAGAGATTTCAAATAGACTACCACATACGAATGTATGTAGACATATTTTAGAGTGTATATTCACTCATTTTACTCCATATGTAGTCACTTGTTGAAATTTTTAGAAAGACCTATATTTAAGAACGGAGGGAGTATAATCAATGAGAAATGAGACAAAGCTTTTATCTCTGTTTCAAAAAACGAAGAAGCATCTGGGCCCAACTAATAACCAGAGAAATTGAGACCATGGTGACCAATTGCAAGAAAATATGTGGAGCCCTACTCGATGAGACTGTGATCTTGGATCCAGCCTCGTAGACAAAACATCGCAGAGAGCTTGCTGAAGACGTTAACTTCTTGGCTAGGATCGTTCCATGAATGTTCTCATCGGTTCGAGAAGGGCAAAGGCGCAAAAACTCTTATGAACTCATGTAGTGGGAACAATTATAGCCAATGACAACTCGCGTATATCAACGCTCGACAAATCTCAATTAGGGCAAAAACTATCGTCTAGATCGCAGGGCACAAGATGGCAGACATAACTACATGTATCTATGCTCACACCAACAAGAACAGCAAGTGAAGGAACGATGCCTATGCCGGTGGCGTTCACTCTAACGATTGATCACTTTTTTTTAGAAGATCTAACGATTGATCACTGAACCGCGTATAAGAGCTTGCTCGGCCTAATGGGCCGCACGAGCTATCTGATGGGTACAAATTGCTCGCCCGGTACTTCCCTGGCCCTCATGACGAAGTATCGGCGCAAGCCATCGTTCAGCTTAAATTGTGTGTTTTTAGGCAGTTTAATTGATATGTTCATAAATATTAAAAAAATAACCAATTTGAAAACAAATCACGAATTTAAAAATGTTCCTGAATCCAAAAATACACAAATTAAATTTTTTTAAGATTTCAATAAACTATTCATGAATTTAAAATCATTTTCTTCATTTTGTCACTTTATTTCCCTTTCCTTTTTAATTTTCACTTTATTTAAATTCATGATTTTTTAAAACCCATGAACTTTCTGAACTAAATATTTTCCAAATTTATGAACTTTTTAAAAGTCCATGAACTTGAAAATTCAGAAATTATTTCAAATTGAATATTTTTTAAATTCATGATCTTTGTAAAAATCTATGAACTCTTTGAAAACTCATAACCTTTTTTCAAAATAATTATTTTTTAAAGTTTTTGAACCTTTTCCAAATGCACGAACTCCTTTTAAATTTAAGAATATATTTCAAATTCATGAAATTTTTAAAAATGAACGAACATTTTTTAAATTACCCTTTTTTTACATTTTAGTACATGCTTTTTAATCTATAAGAGACAAATATGTTTTTGTTCTTAAACCATAGGTGCTAGCAAGCAAGCAGTCTTTTTTTTTATATAGCTAGCGAGTGATAAGCTAATGAGAGAGCGATCCAGCTTTTTTGCGGTAAGAAATCACACCAAGCTTTATTAGGTAATGGTAATGTTCATAAGTACAAGAACTGGATCATGAGGGTGACCCAACCACACATGGCAGCCTAGACCTAACATATTAGCATGCTTAGCAAGATTATGAGCTTCAAAACTGAAGTTCTTGCACTCGTGTACATAATTGCAAGACTCAAAGTTCTCGATTTTTTTGGCAATACTCAAAACCAATCTTCCGGCTTGCCGTCTCCCTGAGCACCATAAGGGCCACCGGTTCCTTCTTAAATATCTTCTACCACACCCTTGCAATCGTCAGCGAGTGCCATAGCTTTCTCGATGCCCCTTCCGCCGAGGCGATGTCATTGCAAAAAATGGTATGATGCTTGCAGACCAACTTGGATGTTCCAATATCACTTTTGAATCAGACTGCCTCGAAATTATCTTAGCATGCAAGGGGGAAGTGGACATTATGAGTCCTTATTCGGCGATTTTGAGTGACTGCTTTATATTAGCTCAAAGAATTGGGTCAGTATCTTATGCTCATTGTCCAAGAGGGGCAAACCAAGTGGCACACAAGTTAGCTAGATGTTGTTACGATTCTAATTCTATAATCTCGTGGGATAATGATCCTCCACAGTTTATTCTAGCTGAACTTGTTTCTGATGTATCCCTTATTTGAGTTGAATAAAGTGTGCCACAAGTTCAAAAAAAAAGCAAGAGCTTGGATTAGAGTAGTTTTTTTTTTAGCCAAAGTTCTTTTTTTTTTGACAGGCAGGACTAGAGTAGTTTTGTTTGGGCTCCCAGCAGCTGCTCCAACAGGAACCCAAACAAACAGCCCTTTCTGGGCCGGCTCCCAGCAGCAGCTTCGCGGGAGCGCTCCAGAAAAACCATCTCCCGCCCCGACTGAACGACACAACCATCTCCCGTTAGGGTTCCTCACTCCCGACCGGCGCCGCCACCTGCCCCCATCTCCGGCCGCCACCGGAGTCCCTTCCCTCCTCCCTGAGCCGCCCCCTCCCGCTGCCGAACGCACGGGTGCTACCGAATCCTGAGATCACCGGCGCCCACGTCTTGCTTGGCCACCTACGGCCCGAGCCGAAGCTCCGACCGCCGCCGCCGCTTGCGATGGAGGCGCTCCGGGAGGCGACGGCCGAGCTGACGGTGTACGTGCACCCCTCCAACGCCGCCGACGTCCGCTGCGCCGTCTCCCGCCAGCTCAGCACCCTCCTATTCTCGTACGTCACCCTCCCCACCGCTCCTTCTCTCGGTATCGCGATGCCCCGTGCGTGCCCCAGTATAGCGTTGCAACGGTGCATCTTTGGGCGCCGGTTTGGGTAGAGAGGTGTAAATTTGCGGGGGAAACAGCATGTGAACAACTTGGATAATGGGCATTGCTGTTCAGGTATGAAGATCGCTTTGATGGCGTGTTGCTATCACATGAAGTTGAATTCGAAGGTGACAACGAAGATGACCAATACAGAAAAGTTGACGGAGACGGGAAAAAGGTTATCAACGCCAAAATCCTGGATGGTCTGGTACCATATTTTGGCGTACCGGTGACTGCGAACCTGCTGCTGTTTTCTCCCCAGCCAGAGATGATACTAGGTAGGTGAACACATAACTCTTCTCAACATCGCTCTTTCGACGACCTCATATCTGCACGTCAGCTATATGAGATCGTGCGCATTCAATTGTAGTAGAGCGCGTCAGTGCATTTTTCAATGGCTGAATTTGTATGTCATCTCTTGTTCAATCGAGAGAAAGGGAAATTTATAGACACTGGCACTAGTCCCAGCTCCAATTGTTACCATGTCATAACTGCAGTGCTATTTCTGAAAATGCCACTGATATGCCACTAGTCTCAGCTCAAAGTATTTTTACTGAGCTCAAAGTATTTTTACTTAAGTCAAACATTGTAAGGTTGGCCAAGTTTATAGAAAACAATATGAACATTTACAAAATGTGCATATCTATATGATGTATATAGATGTGAACATATATTCAATGATGTGTATGATTACAGTTTGAACTGAGAGTAGTGGCATTGTTAAAAACTTCCCTTGAAAAAAATATTGCGGATGAAGTTTGAAATATGCATGCCTTATGCTTGTTTATTTTTAATTTCAGAAGGGAAAGTTGAAATGCTTGGCAAGGAATCAATTCATGCCATTGTCCTGGGGGTTTTCTCAGCAGCCATTATGTCAGATGATATCCCTGAGACATTCAAATTCAAAAGAGTAAGATCCACCTTTCTTGATAATCAAGGAATTAGCTGTTCTGATACTAATATAATGTGTTGAATCTTATATTTGTTTTGTTTCATGGAACTTTATAAATGAAACCTTCTCTTTTCAAGTCTCAGTAATTGATTATCAATTTAATTTGTCTTGTTTGGATGCTTCATAAATTGTACTCAACAGAGCTGATGCCCATGGATGTGGAAACTGAACCTTGCAAGAATTGTTTGTTATATTGCCATGCATAGCCATTCAGATTCGCTTGTACTCAACAGAGCTAATGCATATTTACTTGTGCATAAAACCATATGGCTTAAATTTCATCTCTTTTCGTGTTGATCTTTAATAGTTGGAACTTGCAAGTATACTGTGTACAGTTCTGAACGTTTTTGACAAATATTACGGCCATTATTACTCAATTTTGCCAACTGTTACAAGAAAAAGAAGTTAGCGGATGGTGTTCACATTATCAAAAGGTACATGTGACTAGGAAGTCTCTAAAGAAAGTAAACACCAAAATGTGGGAACAGGCCTTGATTTATTGCATCGTAGAGAAAAATGGCTGATACTTCCAACTTGAATGGGTTCGTGAACACAACATGTGATTAACAACTTCCCAATCTTGAGAACTCTGTAGATATAGTAGTTTTAAACACCATCCAATCACTTTAATAAGTTAGAGTTTATTGCTTTCACAGAGAGGACATGGAGGAAAATTTATAAGCCAGTCGGACAAGCGGCATGTGATTAAAAAAGGAAGCATGATACGGTTTTCTGTTAAAAGGTATGGGCTCATCCAGTTCCTCTTTTGTCTGGTTCAAATTGCCTTTCCCGGAGTTTTATTTCCAATTTGGCCAGCAACTCTACACATTTTAGATATTTGTATAGCTTTTACTTTGCTTATGTTACTTATACTGCTGTATGTTGGTGTTGTACATGCGTACCGTAGCGTATTAATATTTTTTCTCTGCTGTGCTGATGAGGGGGTACCCCTAAACCCACCTTGCTTTGAACTTTCAACAATAGCATTCCATAATAACATATCAGGAGTTTGATGGTGTACAAGGTGATGGCTTTCTTTAATGCATGAAACTATATACCAGCATGGTGATACTAGAGCTATATAAGGAGGAAGAGGATTTGTAGCACCTGGGCGCTCCACCCCTTATATGAACATTAAGTTCAAAAATACCGAGAAATTTGAAAAAAAAACTGACAGTATACCGATATCAAACTTGGGTGTCCAATCTACTTTCGTGGAAAAATACCAGGAAATGTATCCGTGGCAAAAAAGGCAAAAAATTCCTATGTATAGAAAAAAAAATGTTTGGATGGATTTTTGTTCGGACATGGATACCTTTCCGGGTATTTTTTTCACGAAACTTCACACGGAAGTAGATTGGGAACCCAGGTTTGATATCCCCAAATTTCAGGGTTTTTTGAATTTTTTGGTATTTTTTACATTTAATATTTTATAGGGGTGTGGAGCACCCAGGAGCTCCTGTGTATTTTCCTATATAAGGAGCATTAGCTTTGAGCTTATTTAATCATGCACTATGATTCCTTCAGAACAAATAATGTATTAGAAACGGACTGAAGCTCATCCCCACAATATATTGAGCTGCATGTGAGAACTATATGAGCATTCACTAAGCGATTTGTAGTTTGTATGTTACTCTACTCTTAGTCAAATAGTCATGTGACACTGTATTTTGAGTCAAATAAACTAATCACGTGCCTTTGCCTGATACTCATTTATAGGGTGGACACGGAAATGAATTGTCACATAACTGGATCTTTGATGCCACCTCACACAGGATGCATGCGTTGGCTATCAGTACATGATACTGAATACGCATCGGAAATTAGCAGGTCTGGTTTGCTAACACATGCTTCCGTGCTATTTTTTAAACTGCCATTTCAATCGGTAGTTCTGTGCGGCAATTTTCAAAGCTTGAGTAATAAAATATGTGCTGCTCGAAATTTCCAGTGGTAAAAGGAAACCAAGGGATCATACTAAGAGCGAGCAGAAGGTACAAGATTGCACAACTGCGAACCGCGAAGATAGCGTGGTGAATTCTGAACGACCACGCAAGTCCCGAAAGAGGGCTGTTGGGGAATAATGATGCCATTTGAAGTAAATTTTTTTTTTGTCATGGACTCAAGACTTGCAATCTTGCTGACTCGTTTTTGGAAACATGGTTTTGCTTGGCTCGGAAGCTACTTCCCAGTCGCTCCGTGCCAATAATTTTTTGTGTAGCATCAGTTGTATGATGATGATGTAAAATAGGACAGGTAGTGAGCGCGTAGTATGTTTATCTGGTGTTTTCTGATCTTCCAGGGGCGATCTTGTTTATGAGTAAATCGATAGATTTCAGTTTGGGTGAGGCTACACTTTCAACTGATTTTTTCAATTAGGGTCAATCGATTTGTGGGCCGTTGGATGAAGATTGTGTGGCATCTAAACCCTCTTCTTCCTCACATCTGTTTCTTCCCAGACCGCCATGCGTGCCACCGGCCACCGCCGCCCCACCCTCCCCGAAATCTCTCCCCACCGCTGGTCCGCCACCGCCCCGGCCATCCCTCTAGGCCCTCCTGCGCCGAGTTTTTTCTCTGATGAATCCCCACGCCACCGCCCCACCATCGTTCCCCTCCACCGCCCCATCCTGAATCCTAAGATGGATAGTGGGGTAGCCTCTCTGGCGAGCCCCCCCCGCCCCCCCCTCCCCGCTGCGGCTGGTCCTTCCTTCACTCCGACGAGCCCCCCCACCCCTCTAAAAATCGATTGACCTAAAGTTGAATCAGTCGACTAAAGTGTAGCTAAATCGTTTCAGTTTTGTTTTAGCTCCCAGCTTCTATACCAAGTGGTAAGTAGCGTCATGCTAGTATTGTTTGGTGCCTGCATAAAGGGTTCATCAAAATGCTAGTATTGTTTGGTGCCTGCATAAAGGGTTCATCAAAAGTATTGCTGCAGGGTACCATAGGGGTGACAAACGTCTTTTTTGCCTGCATGAACATTCAGGAGCTATTGGTATTGGGGCATGTAAATTCAGGGCGCATTTTTGGAGCCGATAGTGGCGCCAACGACGAGGCGTCAGTGGAAGGATGAGCCTCCAGGGCTTGTGGCTCCTTTTTCTTTTCTGAACACACCAAGCTCCATTTTTGGTTTGTGAAAACCACATGAGGAGCGCGCGATAATCTGAATTGAAAACCTGGTCCGTGTAAGAATAGAAGTGGATAACGTGGGTATGGCTCAAGCCATGATCACCAGCGTGTTTCAGCAATCGCTCTATTTCTTGCTCCGGAAGCCTGGTTTTTGAGGAAGAAATATATCAAAAATCATATTATGACTTTTCAAACAGAACTTAAAAAAACACAAGTATATTATATTTCTGTAAAATTTCATAATGAAATGCTTTTTGGTGTGAGCTGCACACACAAAAAAATCATGGACTTATACAGTAAATAAAACAAAATCACGGAGGCAATTTCCATCAGGTCCGGTCTCTAAGTACTTGTATTTATTTTCAGATTTTTTTAACTTAAGAAGTCGACTTTTGCAGTTTTGAAAATATATCTCTATACTACTTAAAACCTTTATTTCCATCAAATAGGATATCTCGTACGTTACCTGAGAATGCCTATAGCCAGCTTTCACCGATGGGTAGATCAATGCAACAGTAATAAAATCAGATATAAAATTCAAAGATAAAGATCAAATATGTGAATTCGCGGTTGTTTGCTTTGCCATGAATTAATCTAAACTAGATGACCCGTTGTGCCTGTGGCGTGAAGATCAATTGCAGCCAAGAAGCCAAGCAACTTATGAAGAACATGTTTTATGAATGATCTCAAGTCCATGAACACATCAACACACCTACAAAGACCACAAAACAAAGAAAAACTAAATAAAAGTAAAAAGTATGCAACGAATTTGGTAAAACAAGTAAATACCAAAAACTATGCATTGGAGACATGAATAAGTGCTAGATGGGTATGCTAAGAGGGATTTTGGCACTAGAATATACTCTAAAAAGTATGCATAAATCCAATCGTCAGATTGTATGGGGCATTTTCCTTTCTCTAATGGGTATACTCATATTTTAGTTGATGCTGATTATATTACTAAATGGGTAGAAGCTATTCTAACCAGTAGTGTTGATCATAACACATCTATTAAAATACTTGAAGAAGTTATCTTTCTGAGGTTTGGAGTTCCTAGATATTTAATGACTGATGGTGGTTCACATTTTATTCATGGTGCATTTCATAAAATCTTGGTTAAATATGATGTAAACCATACAATTGCATCACCTTATCATCCTCAGTCTAGTGGGGAAGTTGAATTAAGCAATAGAGAAATAAAATTAATATTGCAAAAGACTGTTAATAGATCTAGGAAGAACTCGTCTAAGAAACTTGGTGATGCAGTGTGGGCAACAAAACTGCTTATAACAATCCAATGGGTATGTGCCCATATAAAATAGTCTATGGAAAAGCATTTCATTTATCTCTCAGTTAGAATATAAAGTTTATTGGGCAATTAAAGAACTCAATTATGATTTCAAACTTGCCGGCGAAAAGAGCTTATTTGATATTAGCTCTCTGGATGAGTGGAGAACACGAGCTTATGAAAATGCCAAGTTATTTAAAGAAAAATTTAAAAGATGACATGATAAAATAATTTAAAAATGAGAATTTAATATCGGTGATCAAGTTCTATTGTACAATTCTTGTTTTAGACATTTTGCAGGCAAGCTTCTTTCCAAATGGGAAAGGCCATACATCGTCGAGGAGGTCTATCGTTCTGGAGCCATCAAGATCAGTAATGCTGATGGGACTAGTCCGAAGGTGGTTAATAGGCAAAGAATTAAACATTATATTCCAGGTACCCCATTAAAGTTGAAACCAATGTTATTCAAACAATCACAGTGGAGGAATATCTAAAAGAGACCTTCCAGAACGTTCTAGAATCCTGAAAAGGAATAGGTATGTGATACCGTAAGTAAACCGACTCCAAAAATTCCATAAAAATGTTTTCTGTCAGTTTTGGATTATTAGAAAATTTGGAAATTGGAAACAACTGGGAAGGTCCACAAGGAGACCACAAGACAATAGGGCGCGCCCTACCCCTTGGGGGTGCCCAGATGTCTTGTGGGCCCCTCGTTTACTTATTCGACTCCGGTTTCTTCCCAAATATTTGTTTTGCAAGATAAAAATTCATTGTATATACTTCCCGATGTTTTGACCACCGTATTGCAAGTTTCTCCTTTGTTCTTGTTTCGGGCTATTTTCCTGGCAAGGTCATGAAGCCAAGGCCATAATGTCTTTACAAGATTCGGATGGGTAGAGCTATGTATCTCACTACACCTCAAATCCTTGGGTCTAAGGTGATGTTGGTCCTTACTAGTGGCCAACAGATGAGGAGGAGGATGCTGATTCGGAGATGCTGGATCACTCAAGCGGGGAGGAAGAGGACTTCCCTCTACATCAACCAGGAGACATGAATGTGGAGTTCAAGAGGTCCACTCTGCCAAATATGATGAAGGTCCATAAGGTTCAATTCACCCCTTTTCGCCATGTGCAGGAAGATACGGACAAACTGCGCCGCAAAATTTGGGATCTTGAAAGAGAAGTCGATAAGATGAAAGAGGACATTCGCATCCTCAAGTGGAAGGACAAGGCTACCTGAAAGGATCGAGAAGATGTGTCTAGAGGGGGGGGGTGAATAGACTCTTAACAAAGAAAAGTAGCAGTTTTTAATTTCTTCAAGTTAAGGTGGAGTTTTAGCACAAGTTTAAACATTCACAATACATTCAAGCAAGCATGGCAAGAGTATATAAGCAGCGGAAAGTAAATCATGCAATTTGCAAGAAAGTAAAGGAATGGGATTGGAGTGTGCAAACGCAATTGGAGACACAGAGATTTTTGGCGTGGTTCCGATAGGTGGTGCTATCGTACATCCACGTTGATGGAGACTTCAACCCATGAAGGGTAACGGTTGCGCGAGTCCACGGAGGGCTCCACCCACGAAGGGTCCACGAAGAAGCAACCTTGTCTATCCCACCATGGCCATCACCCATGAAGGACTTGCCTAACTAGGGTAGATCTTCACGAAGTAGGCGATCTCCTTACCCGTACAAACTCCTTGGTTCAACTCCACAATCTTGACAGAGGCTTCCAAGTGACACCTAACCAATCTAGGAGACACCACTCTCCAAAAGGTAATAGATGGTGTGTTGATGATGAACTCCTTGCTCTTGTGCTTCAAACGATAGTCTCCCCAACACTCAATTCTCTCCCACTGATTTGTATTTGGTGGAAAGATGATTTGAGTGGAAAGCAACTTGGGAAGGCTAGAGATCAAGGTTCATATGGTTGGAATGGAATATCTTGGTCTCAACACATGAGTAGGTGGTTCTCTCTCAGAAAATGAATGCTGAAGTGTAGGCACGTTCTGATGGCTCTCCTTACTAATGAAGGAAGGGTGGAGGGGTATATATAGTCTCCACACAAAATCTAACCGTTACACACAATTTACTACACTCAGTGAGACCAAATCAGAAAACTCGGTCATACCGATTCAGTTCATAATGTGACTGTTAGGCATTTCGGTGGGACCGATATGATCAACTTGGTGGGACCGATGTGCTAGGGTTAGGGTAAAACCTCATCTTGATTTGACCGATTACACAAACTTGGTGAGACCGATTTTGGTAATAAGAAAAACAGAGAGTTGGTCAAGCTAACTCGGTGGGACCGATGTGCCTATCTCGATGGGACCAAAATAGTTGCAACAGGCAACAGAGAGTTTGCAAGCCCATCTCGGTGAGACCGAGATCCCATCGGCGAGACCGAATTGATTAGGGTTTCTGGCAGTGGCTATGTCAAGTGGACTCGGTGGCGCCAGATGGATCAAATCGGTGGGGCCGAGTTTGACTTTTGGTTTGGGACATATGTGGATATGGGAAAGTGGTTGGGGGCTTTGGATCATATCACTAAGCACTTTGAGCAAGCAAGCCATTAAGCAACACCTCATCCCCTTTTAATAGTATTGGCTTTCCTAAGGACTCAATGTGATCTTGGATCACTAAAATGAAAATGTAGAGTCTTGAGCTTGATCCAATCCTTTGTCCTTAGCATCTTGAAGGGGTTCCACATCCTCTTGTCCACGCCACTCCATCTGTTGAACTTATCTGAAATATACTATATAAAAACATTAGTCCAACAAGAGATATGTTGACATTAATTACCAAAACCAACCAGGGAGCACTTGTGCTTTCAATCTCCCCCTTTTTGGTAATTGATGACAACATACATCAAAGCTTTAGATAAAGATGTAAAGAATAGTAAATAAAGCTTTGGAAAGACATGTAACATGCATAAGCCCCCCCTACACGTATGCAATCATGTGAATACAGAGTATAAGAGCATGTGAATGCATAATCATGATAGAGCAAGCAATGAGTTACATGTATCTTGGCTATATGCATCAGAGCAAGTGATGTGGATATAGGAATTGTACCTCCATGTTCATGAGTCCTTCTTGCAAACGATATGTACAATAGCAAGAGATCATCATGCACATGGGTGAGATGCATATACTTACCTTGTGGTCTTAAGCTGTCTTAGGAAGAGATGAACCTGAGTAAACAAGGTTAGATAACACAGATATATCTACTAAACATAGCAAACGGCAAACCACAAGAGTACCAAGTTTGGGATGACATGTAGAGAATGAGTACTAGGTACTCCTATTGGATATAGACATGTCTCCAAGGATAAAGATATGCAAAGAATTCAAGATTTCCTTCCCTTAGATGTCTTTCTCCCCCTGAATTTTATATTTGATAATGGGAGAATATAGGGAATAGAAAATCAGAGCAAAACAGATCAGAGCACAGAAACATAAGACAATCTAACCTGTCTTTCCCCTCTTAAAGACATGTGACTTCTCTCCTCATGAATACCAAGCATCTGGGGCCTCTCTCTCCGTTAGATGCGATTAAGCATTCTCTCCCTTTGAAGTACTCTCCCCCTTTTTAAGTGAGTAAGCTTTGATGTGATCTCTCTCTCCTCCTTTGACATCAATTTCCAAGAAGGGATCTTCTGGATTGTGAGTCAAATTAGGTTTGGTCCTTGATTCACAGAGCAAAGAAGCATTTAGAGTGTGATGCTGGTGTTGGGGAATGCAGTAATTTCAAAAAAATCCTACGCACACGCAAGATCCATCTAGGTGATGCATAGCAACGAGAGGAGAGAGTGTTGTCCACGTACCCTCATAGACCGTAAGAGGAAGCGTTATGGCAACGCGGTTGATGTAGTCGTACGTCTTCACGATCAGACCGATCCTAGCACCGAAGGTACGGCACATACGCAATCTGCACATGTTCAGTTCGGTGGCGTCCCATGAACTCTAGATCCAGCTGAGGTCGAGGAAGAGTTTCGTCAGCACGACGGCGTGATGATGGTGATGATGAAGTTACCGACGCAGGGCTTCGCCTAAGCACTACAACGATATGACCGAGGTGGAAATTTGTGGAGGGGGGCACCGCACACGGCTAAAACAATCAACTTGTGTGTCTATGGGGTGTCCCCTCCCCCGTATATAAAGGAGTGGAGGAGGGGGAGGGCTGGCCCTCTCATGGAGTTCCCAAGGGGGCAGTCCTACTCCCGGTGGGAGTAGGATTCCCCTTTCCCTTGTTGGAGTAGGAGAGAAAGGAAGGGGGAGAGAGAGGGAAGGAAGGGGGGCCCCACCCAATTCGGATTGGGCTTGGGGGGGGGCCCTCCACCTTGGCCGCCTCCTCCTCTCTCCCACTAAGGCCCAATAAGGCCCATACACTCCCCGGGGGGTTCCGGTAACCCCCCGGTACTCCGGTAAATGCCCGGACTCACCTGGAACCATTCTGATGCCCAAACATAGCCTTCCAATATATCGATCTTTATGTCTCGACCATTTCGAGACTCCTCGTCATGTCCGTGATCATATCCGGGACTCTGAACTACCTTCGGTATATCAAAACACATAAACTCATAATACCAATCGTCACCGAACGTTAAGCGTGCGGACCCTACGGGTTCGAGAACTATGTATACATGACCGAGACTCACTTCCGATCAATAACCAATAGCGGAACCTGGATGCTCATATTGGTTCCTACATATTCTACGAAGATCTTTATTGGTTAAACCGCATAACAACATACATTGTTCTCTTTGTCATCGGTATGTTACTTGCCCGAGATTCGATCGTCGGTATCTCAATACCTAGTTCAATCTCATTATCGGCAAGTCTCTTTACTCGTTCCATAATGCAACATCCTGTAACTAACTCATTAGTCACATTGCTTGCAAGGGTTATAGTGATGTGCATCACCAAGAGGGCCCAGAGATACCTCTCCGATACACGGAGTGACAAATCCTAATCTTGATCTATGCCAACTCAACAAACACCATCGGAGACACCTGTAGAGCATCTTTATAGTCACCCAGTTATGTTGTGACATTTGATAGCACACTAAGTGTTCCTCCGGTATTCGGGAGTTGCATAATCTCATAGTCATAGGAACATGTATAAGTTATGGAGAAAGCAATAGCAATAAACTAAACGATCAAAGTGCTAAGTTAACAGATGGGTCAAGTCAATTACATAATTCTCTAATGATGTGATCCCATTCATCAAATGACAACTCTTGTCCATGGCTAGGAAACTTGACCATCTTTGATTAACGATCTAGTCAAGTAGAGTCATACTAGTGACACTCATTTTGTCTATGTATTAACACATGTACTAAGTTTCCGGTTAATACAATTCTAGCATGAATAATAAACATTTATCATGATATAAGGAAATATAAATAACAACTTTATTATTGCCTCTAGGGCATATTTCCTTCAGTCTCCCACTTGCACGAGAGTAAATAATCTAGATTACATAGTAATGATTCTAACACCCATGGAGTCTTGGTGCTGATCATGTTTTGCTCGTGAGAGAGGCTTAGTCAATGGGTCTACAACATTCAGATCCGTATGTATCTTGCAAATCTCTATGTCTCCCTCCTTGACTTGATCGCGGATGGAATTGAAGCGTCTTCTGATGTGCTTGATTCTCTTGTGAAATCTGGGTTCCTTTGCCAAGGCAATTGCACCAGTGTTGTCACAAAAGATTTTCATTGGACCCGATGCACTAGGAATGACACTGATGACCCACAAGTATAGGGGATCTATCGTAGTCCTTTCGATAAGTAAGAGCGTCGAACCCAACGAGTAGCAGAAGTAAATGATAAGCGGTTTTCAGCAAGGTATTCTCTGCAAGCACTGAAATTATAGGTAACAGATAGTTTTGTGATAAGATAATTGGTAACGAGCAACAAGTAACAAAAGTAAATAAAGTGCAACAAGGTGGCCCAATCCTTTTTGTAGCAAAGGACAATCCTGGACAAACTCTTATATAGAGAAAAGCGCTCCCGAGGACACATGGGAATTATCATCAAGCTAGTTTTCATCACGTTCATATGATTCGCGTTCGGTACTTTGATAATTTGGTATGTGGGTGGACCGGTGCTTGGGTACTGTACTTACTTGGACAAGCATCCCACTTATGATTAACCTCTATTGCAAGCATCCACAGCTACAACAAAAGTATTAACGTAAACCTAACCATACCATGAAACATATAGATCCAAATCAGCCCCTTACGAAGCAACCCATAAACTAGGGTTTAAGCTTCTGTCACTCTAGCAACCCATCATATACTTATTACTTCCCAATGCCTTCCTATAGGTCCAAATAATGGTGAAGTGTCATGTAGTCGACGTTCACATAACACCACTAGAGGAGAGACAACATACATCTCATCAAAATATCGAACGAATACCAAATTCACATGACTACTAATAGCAAGACTTCTCCCATGTCCTCAGGAACAAACATAACTACTCACAAAGCATATTCATGTTCATAATCAGAGGGGTATGAATATGCATAAAGGATCTGAACATATGATCTTCCACCAAATAAACCAACTAGCATCAACTACAAGGAGTAATTAACACTATTAGCAACCCACAGGTACCAATCCCGGACTTGGAGACAAGAATTGGATACAAGAGATGAACTAGGGTTTTGAGAGGAGATGGTGCCGGTGAAGATGTTGATGGAGATTGACCCCTCCTGATGAGAGGATCGTTGGCGATGACGATGGCGATGATTTCCCCCTCCTGGAGGGAAGTGTCTCCGGCAGAACAGCTCTGCCGGAGCCCTAGATTGGTTCCACCAAGGTTCCGCCTCGTGGCGGCGGAGTCTCATCCCGAAAGGTTGCTTATGATTTTTTCCTCATCGAAAGACTCCATATAGCAGAAGATGGCCACCGGAGGACCAACAGGGGGCCCACGAGGCAGGGGGGCACGCCCAGGGGGGTAGGGCGCGCCGCCACCCTCGTGGACAGGTGGTGGCCCCCCTGACGTATTTCTTCCGCTCAGTATTTTTTATATATTCTGAAAATGACTTCCATGAAGTTTCAGGACTTTTGGAGCTGTGCAGAATAGGTCTATAATATTTGCTCCTTTCCAGCCCAGAATCCCAGCTGCCAGCATTCTCCCTCTTTATGTAAACCTTGTAAAATAAGAGAGAATAGGCATAAGTATTGTGATATAATGTGCAATAACAACCCATAATGCAATAAATATCAATATAAAAGCATGATGCAAAATGGACGTATCAACTCCCCCAAGCTTAGACCTCGCTTGTCCTCAAGCGAAAGCCGAAATCAAAAAATATGTCCACATGTTTAGAGATAGAGGTGTCGATAAAAATAAAATACGGACATGAGGGCATCATGATCATTCTTAGAACAACAACTTATATAATTCTTGTCATATGATCTCTTATGCTAGGGTAACAATTCAATCACAATTTCAAGTATGAATCATAAACTTCATTGAAAACTAACAAACTATAATCTCAGTCATTGGAGCAATTGCAATTTATCATAACATAGGAAAGAGTCAATATATAAGAGCTTTTCAGCAAGTCCACATACTCAACTATCATATAGTCTTTCACAATTGCTAACACTCACGCAATACTTATGGGTATGGAGTTTTAATTGGACACAGAGTAAGATAGGGGCGTATAGTTTTGCCTCCCAACGTTTTACCTCAAGGGTAATGTCAATAATAATAGTTCATGAAAACTCACATCCAGTTAGCCATATATACCAGGATCTTTCCAACATGTTGTGCTTGCCAAAAGATAAAATGTAAAAAGGAAGGGTGAAGATCACCATGACTCTTATGTAAGGCAGGAGATAAAAGTAAAAGATAGGCCCTTCGCAGAGGGAAGCAGAGGTTGTCATGCGCTTTTATGGTTGGATGCACAAAATCTTAATGCTAAAGAATGTCACTTTATATTGCCACTTGTGATATGGACCTTTATTATGCAGTCCATCACTTTTATTTCTTCCATATCACATGATCGTATAAAGCTTATTTTCTCCCACACTAATAAGTCATACATATTTAGAGAGCAATTTTTATTGCTTGCACCGATGACAACTTACTTGGAGGATCTTACTCAATCCATAGGTAGGTATAGTGGACTCTCATGGCAAAACTGGGTTTAGGGATATTTGGAAGCACAAGTAGTATCTCTACTTGGTGCAAAGAATTGGCTAGCATGAGAGGAAAAGGCAAGCTCAACCATGTTGGATGATCCATGACAATATAATTTATCTCAGATGTAAGAAAACATAACCCATTATGTTGTCTTCCTTGTCCAACATCAACTCTTTAGCATGTCATATTTTAATGAGTGCTCACAATCATAAAAGATGTCCAAGATAGTATATTTATATGTGAAGACCTCTATTTCTTTATTACTTCCTATTAATTGCAACGATGACCAAAACTATGTTTGTCAACTCTCAACAACTTTTATTCATCATACTTTTTATATGCGAGCTCATCACTCTCCATAAGATCCATATGATCTCTTTGTTTCCTTTTTATTCTTTCTCTTTTCTTTTATTCACTCAAGATTATGGCAAAATAATCAAGCCCTTGACTCAACACTAATCTTTATTATATATAGCTCACGGACTCGATTACATAGAAGGAGCATAAAGCAAAACTCACAACTAGATCATACTAAAAGTTTATTCTACTAGATCAAAATATTATCAAAAGGATCGAACTAAGAAAAATAGTAAAGATAGAAGTGATGGTGATACGATACCGGGGCACTCCCCCAAGCTTGGCAGTTGCCAAGGGGAGTGCCCATACCAAATACTCAATTCTTCTTTGTTGGTGGAGAGGGTGGAGTTGTTGATGACGTAGGCTTCTTCCTTAATTTGTGCTTGAGGATAGAATTTTGATCCCTTAGGTCATCGATCTCCTGCTCAAGGTTTAATATCTTCTTGCATAATTCTAGTTTGTTTTCCTGCAAGAGGCGAAAAGGGATAAACTCGATCTTAGGTTTCTTTGCTCTATCAGGGAGGCTTGACTTTTTGAACTCCACATGCATGTCCCCAGGTTGAGGTAATGGGACTTCATCTTCATCTGAACTCATCTCCTCCTTTCCCCTGGGTTCATAGTCCTCTTCTTCTTCCATAGTCCAACCGCAATGCTCCACGTCCCCATAGACCTTAGGATCTACAAGATAATCAACCACATAGCTTTCTCCTTCCGAATCCTGGGACGACATATTGCTCTAATCTGCAGCAGAAACAACTCGAAACAAGAACAGGAGATTTTTGTGTGATACTGTGGTCAAAACCTTCGGGAGGTTATATAATGAATTTTTACTGACCAAAATATGTGTCGTGTAAGAAAACGGAGTCCGAAGAGCACACGAGGTGCCCACGATGTAGGGGGCGCGCCCAGGGGGTAGGGCGCGCCCTCCACCCTCGTGGAGCCCTCGTGTCCTCCCTGGACTGCTTCTTATTTTTCTATTTCTCTAAATATTCCAAAACGGAAGAAAATTGCCATTAGAACTGTTTTGGAGTCGGTTTACTTACCGTACCACATACCTATTCCTTTTTGGAGTCTGAAACGTTTCGGAAAGTGTCCCTTATGTATTCCTCTGGGGTTATGGTTTCAATAACATTGGTTTCAACATTTATAGGATTACCTGAGATATAATGTTTAATTCTTTGACCGCTCACCACCTTCGGATTTGTGCCTTTGAAGTTGTTGATTTTTATGGCACCGAAACGATAGACCTCCTCGATAACGTAAGGACTTCCCATTTAGAGAGAAGTTTTCCTGCAAAAAATCTTAAATGAGAGTTGTATAATAATACATAATCACCTACATTAAACTCATGCTTTTGTATTCTTTTGTCATGCCATCTTTTGACTTTTTGTTTAAACAACTTGGCATTTTCGTAGGCTTGGGTTCTCCATTCATCAAGTGAGCTAATGTAAAATAACCTCTTCTCACCAGCAAGTTTGAAATCATAGTTGAGCTCTTTAATAGCCCAATATGCCTTATGTTCTAGTTCTAGAGGTAAGTGACATGCTTTTCCATAAACCATTTTATACGGAGACATGCCCATAGGATTTTTATATGCAGTTCTATAGGCCCATAATGCATCATCAAGTTTCTTGGACCAATTCTTTCTGGATCTATTGGCAGTATTTTGCAAAATTAATTTGAGCTCTCTATTACTCAATTCTACTTGGCCACTAGACTGCGGGTGATACGGAGATGCAATTCTATGATTAACATCATACTTAGCAAGCATTTTATGGAAAGCACCATGAATAAAATGTGAACCACCATCAGTCATTAAATATCTAGGGACTCCAAACCTCGGAAAAATAACTTCTTTAAGCATTTTAATAGAAGTGTTATGATCAGGACTACTAGTTGGAATAGCTTCTACCCACTTAGTAACGTAATCAGCAGCAACTAAAATATGTGTGTAACCATTAGAGGCAGGAAAAGGTCCCATATAATCAAAGCCCCAAACATCAAATGGTTCAGTAATGTAGCGACCCGACCCGAATGGGTCAAGTCTCTATGCTTACGTGTCATCCCTGGATCAGTATGCTGACACACACAGTACTCGAAGGATTTATAACAGAGGTAAATCACATGTATAAAGTAACGTAAATACTATTACCTCAATCCAAATATAGCGGAAGCAACAAGGTTGTGGTTTCCCATCAACACCAACGGCAAAGTTGAGTGTAGAAACCGTAACCCTAACGTATCACTTATTCGTCATAAGAAACCTGCAACATAAGACGTTGCAGCCCGAAACGGGTCAGTACATTGAATGTACTGGCAAATTCACACCATAGAGAAATGATGAACAATGGCTATCACTACATGCATATTTGGCTGGTGGAAAAGCTCTATGGTTATAAGGTTTTTGCGTAAAGCCAATTTTTCCCTACTGCAAAGGAATAAATTTATTTAACTATCATGGTGGTTGTGAAACATCGAGAATGGTTGACAGCATTCCGATCCCAATTAAGTGAACAATTAAAACCCAACAATATTAATTAGAAGTAACATGTTGAGATTCACTCGATATTCAAGTACTAGATACTCAAGTTGTCCATAACCGGGGACACGGCCAATCATGATTAGTTTGTTACTCTGCAGAGGTTTGCGCACTTTTCCCCACATGACTCGATCGCCTCCGTTTGGTTTCTCGCACTACATGGTGTTTGAGAAGACGGATGACCGAGACACAGTCTTTCAGAAGCGCTAGCACCTTACATGTGGGGTAGACCGTACCACCTACAACCCCTACATCTGCTAGTCCACCCCGTAAGAGTTCGCACAACTTAGTCAACTATGCCAGAGCCCATAGTGGCATGTGGCTGCACACGGAAGTTTCTAGCATGAAAGATCTTATGATCCCTTTGAGCCTGGGTGGCGGTCCAAAAAAAAACAGGCAAGTCCTGATAGACATCAGGTGCCTCAATCCACCCAGATGTGTGTTTAAGTTGCCACCTTAGATAAACCATTAAAATTATCATCTCACATCTGTCATGGATATCACTCACCCAATCCACGTCTACTAGCATAGCATGGCATAATAAGCAAACGTAGAAGTAACTCCCAAAGGTTTCATAATAATACAGGTAATAGGTACTACCTCTTCTACTTCCCATCCCACAATTTAATTAGATCCTAATCATGCAATGTTTGAGGATTGATCTAATGCAATAAAACATGGGTTGTAGAAAAGGTATGATCAAAGTGTGAACTTGCCTGCAATGTTGATGAAGATGATTCACACTCAAAACTCTTGATAGATCTACTCGTCACACTCCGGTCAATCTATCGTAAGCAAACAATAGTAACCACACAATAAGTACTCATCTAATGCACAAGTAAAACTCGAACAAGAGAATGAACTAGATAGTTCAACTTAAGAACAACGGTTGCAAAGAAAGAACGAACCGAACAAAGAAACGAAAAACAAACGGCGGAAGAAAACAACTCGGTTCTAGCAAGTTGAAACTAGGTCAAAATTTTACAGTAGCAAAAACTTGTTCAAGTTGATTAGATGGAACGACGGTTTTGAGACGAAACTCCAGGTGCTTGAATCACCTGATTCCGATAAACGAGCGAGAAGATAAACTAGAACGAAGATCGGATCTGAGATCGCGATCGCGGAATAAATCCGACGAGAAGAAAAAGAAGAACGGTTAAACGAACGGGCGTCGTTAACCGGGGATAATCGGTGATCACGTTCGTTGAAACGAACGGTCCGAAAGAAGAACGAAAACCGATCTAGAAAACCGGAACGGTTTGGCGAAGAATCGGAGAGAAAACGAATCGGTAGAGAAGAAAAGAATCGGAATGGTTTATAAGTAAAACCGAACCGTGGGAAAGAAGAGACGCGGCGCGGTACCTCTGGCGAACGGCGGCGACGGCGCGGTGACGCAGGGCGGCGGCGGCGCGGCAAGGTGCGGCGGCGGCACGGCAAGGTGCGGCGGCGGCGCGGTGGTGGTGAGGCGGCGGCGTGGCAAGGTGCGGCGGCGGCGGTGGGCAAGGTGCGGCGCGGCGCGGTGGTGGTGAGGCGGCTTAGGCGCGGGGCGGCGGCGACGCAGGGCGCGGGGTGGAGCTGCGTGCTGCTGCTTGTTGCGGCTTTGATTTGATGTGTTTAGAGGGGGGTGCTTGGGTATTTATATGGGTGAGGGGAGACAAAACTTGGGGTAGGAGGCAAGGAATAAGAATAGGAGTAGGAAAGATCTAGAAAAATAAACGGAAGTAAGACAAAAGTCCTACTAGGATTTCCTAAAAGAAAGAGGCGGCGGCTCCCTGGCGCCTGGCGCCTGCGCACGGGGAGGCTGGGGCGCTAGCGATGGCCTTGGCCTCGGCCGGCTGGTGGCTTGGGCCTTTGGCCCAAGGCGCTGCAGTTTTTTTTTAAACAGATCCGTGCTCGGAAAAACACAGAAAAACAAATTCTACCGGACTCCAAAACTAATAAAGTAAAATTTTCCCCGACTCCTAAAAATGAGCCGAACAAAATGAACTTTTCTCCGGACCTAAAATAAAATTTTCAAAAACGCGCATTTTTCCCTATCCAAATAAAACGCAAACAAACACCGGAAAACGAAATTTGATCTATTTATTAAATCTTCATTTTTCCTATATTTGGGAAAGTCATATTATTCCCTCTCTCATATATTTTTTTTGATAACGGAAAAAAATAATTGAAGATGAAATAAATAAATCAAATGATCCTCTTTTCCAATTCGAGAAAACTCTCAAATAAGAAAATCACGAAATCTCCAACTCTCTCCGAAGGTCCTTGAGCTGCGTGAAATTTCTAGGATCGACCAAAAAGCAAGAAAATAAGATAGGCATGATGATCTAATATTCCAAATTGAAAATAAATTCAAAAGAGCTTTGAATTTAATCTTTTTGAAACTCCCAACTCATATTTCATATAATTTGAAGAAGTCATTTTATCTTCTCTCGTGAAAATCATTGAGTCGCATAAAGTTTCAGAATTGGAATATTTCCAAATGAAATTCAATTATTTTTCAAACACCCTTTTCATTTTTAAATGGAAGAAGTCATGTCATCTTCTCTCTAGGGTTTTGTGTTTGAAAAGAATTTGAATTCATGGAGATCAGAAAGCAAATATAAAAGTTTGGGAAAGTCCTTTTATTCCCTCTCATTTAACTTTCAAAAGAATTCGAATTTCACTCAATTTACGCAATCAATCAAACAATCAATCAATCTATCTATGTGTTTATAACATTCCAAAATTTAGAATTTTGGGATGTTACAAGTAACAAGTGAATAATTCATAGGCATTTCTTGACGTCTACTAATATTACCAATTCTTTGACATTCATCACAAGATAAGACAAACTTACGTGCATCCTTGAAGAGAGTAGGCCAATAAAAACCGGATTGCAATACCTTATGTGCAGTTCTATCTCCAGCGTGGTGTCGTCCATAAGCCTCGGAGTGACACTTGCGTAGGATCTATTCCTGTTCATGCTCAGGTACACAACGTCTAATAACACCATCTACTCCTTCTTTATAAAGATGTGGGTCATCCCAAAAGTAATGTCTCAAATCATAGAAAAACTTTTTCTTTTGCTAGTATGTGAAACTAGGTGGTATAAATTTAGCAACAATATAATTAGCATAATCAACATACCATGGAGCAGTACGAGAAGCATTTATGACATTTAATTGTTCACCAGGAAAGCTATCATCAATAGGTAGTGGTTCATCAAGAACATTCTCTAACCTAGACAAGTTGTCTGCAACGGGGTTCTTAGCTCCTTTTCTATCAACAATATGCAAATCAAATTCTTGTAGCAAGAGAACCCATCTAATAAGTCTAGGCTTAGCATCTTTCTTTTCCATAAGATATTTAATAGCAGCATGATCCGTGTGAATAGTTACTTTAGAATCAACAATATAAGGTCCGAACTTATCACAAGCAAATACAACTGCTAAGAATTCTTTTTAAGTAGTAGCATAATTTCTCTGAGCATTGTCTAGAGTTTTACTAGCATATTGAATAACATTTAATTTCTTATCAACCCTTTGCCCTAGAACAACACCTACAACATAATCACTAGCATCACACATAATTTCAAAGGGTAAATTCCAATCAGGTGGCTGAACAATAGGTGTAGAGATCAATGCTTTCTTAAGTATTTCGAATGCTTCTATGCAATCATCATAAAAAAGGTATATCTTTTTGTAATAAATTAGTCAGAGGCCGAGAAATTTTTGAGAAGTCCTTAATGAACCCCCTATAAAAACCGGCGTGACCAAGGAAACTTCTTATACCTTTGATGTCCTTGGGACATGGCATCTTTTCAATAGCATCAACCTTGGCTTTATCAACTTCAATACCTCTTTCAGAAACTTGATGCCCCAAGACAATACCTTCATTAACCATAAAGTGGCACTTTTCCCAATTCAAGACAAGATTAGTTTCTTCACATCTCTGCAAAACTCGATCAAGATTGCTTAAGCAATCATCAAAAGAGGATCCATAGACGGAGAAATCATCCATGAAAACCTCACAAATCTTTTCACAAAAGTCAGAGAATATAGCCATCATGCATCTTTGGAAGGTAGCAGGTGCATTACATAAACCAAAAGGCATACGTCTATAAGCAAAAGTACCGAACGGGCAAGTAAAAGTGGTCTTAGATTGATCATCAGCTGACACAGGTATTTGAGAGAAATCAGAATAACCATCTAGAAAGAAAAAATGTGTATGTTTGGATAATCTTTCTAGCATTTGATCAATAAAAGGTAAGGGGTAATGATCTTTTTTAGTAGCCTTATTTAATTTGCGAAAATCAGTTACCATCCTATAACGTGTAATAATTCTTTGCGGAATCAATTCATCGTTATCATTAGGAACGATAGTAATACCTCCCTTTTTAGGGACACAATGGACAGGACTTACCCACTGACTATCAGCAACGGGATGAATAATACCTGCCTCTAGAAGCTTTAGTATTTCCTTTCTTACCACTTCTTTCATCTTAGGATTCAGCCATCGTTGGTGATCACAAACTGGTTTGGCATCTTTCTCCAAATTTATTTTATGTTGACATAGAGTGGGACTAATGCCCTTAAGATCATCAAGAGTATATCCAATAGCAGCGCGATACTTCCTCAGAGTTTTCAATAATCTCTCTTCTTTATGTTCTGAAAGGTTAGCACTAATAATAACAGGATACATCTTCTTTTCATCAATATAAGCATATTTAAGAGTATCAGCTAACGGTTTAAGCTCAAACACGGGATCACCCTTGGGTGGAGGAGGATCCCCTAGGATTTCAACAGGTAGATTGTGTTTCAGGATGGGTTCCTGTTTAAAGAATACTTCATCTATTTCCCCTCTTTCATTCATAAACATATCATTTTCATGGTCTAGCAAATATTGTTCTAAAGGATCACTAGGAGGTACGGCAATAGAAGCAAGACCAATAATTTCATCTTTACTAGGCAATTCCTGTTCACGGCGTTGTCTATGAAATTTAGAAAAGTTGAACTCATGAGACATATCACCCAAACCAATAGTAACAACATCCTTTTCGCAGTCTATCTTAGCATTAACAGTGTTCAAGAAGGGTCTACCGAAAATAATGGGACAAAAGCTATCTTGTGGGGAACCAAGAACAAGAAAATCAGCAAGATATTTAGTTTTCCCACACAAGACTTCACTCACTTTTTATATCATTTCCAATCAACAATATGTCATCCACATATAATATCAGAAATGCTACAGAGCTCCCACTCACTTTCTTGCAAATACAGGCTTCTCCAAAAGTATGTAACCATATGCTTTGATCACACTATCAAAGCATATATTCCAACTCTGAGAGGATTGCACCAGTTCATAAATGGATCGCTGGAGCTTGCACACTTTGTTAGCACCTTTTGGATCGACAAAACCTTTTGGTTGCGGCATATACAACTCTTCTTTAAGATATCCATTAAGGAATGTAGTTTTGACATCCATTTGCCAAATTTCATAATCATAAAATGTGGCAATTGCTAACATGATTCGGACGGACTTAAGCATCCCTACGGGTGAGAAGGTCTCATCGTAGTCAACTCCTTGAACTTGTCGAAAACCTTCCACAACAAGTCGAGCTTTGTAGACAGTAACATTACCGTCAGCGTCAGTCTTCTTCTTGAAGATCCATTTATTATCTATGGCTTGCCGATCATCGGGCAAGTCAACCAAAGTCCATACTTTGTTCTCATACATGGATCCCATCTCAGATTTCATGGACTCAAGCCAGTTTACGGAATCTGGGCTCATCATCGCTTCCTCATAGTTCGTAGGTTCGTCATGGTCAAGTAACATGACTTCCAGAACAGGATTACTGTACCACTCTGGTGCGGATCTTACTCTGGTTTACCTACGAGGTTCGGTAGTAACTTGATCAGAAGTTTCATGATCATCATTATTAGCTTCCTCACTTACTGGTGTAGGAATCACTGGAACTGATTTCTGTGATGAACTACTTTCCAATAAGGGAGTAGGTACAATTACCTCATCAAGTTCTACTTTCCTCCCACTCACTTCTTTCGAGAGAAACTCCTCTAGAAAGGATTCATTCTTAGCAACGAATATCTTGCCTTCGGATCTGTGATAGAAGGTGTACCCAATAGCCTCCTTTGGGTATCCTATGAAGAAACATTTCTCCGATTTGGGTTCGAGCTTATCAGGTTGAAGCTTTTTCACATAAGCATCGCAGCCCCAAACTTTAAGAAACGACAACTTGGATTTCTTGCCAAACCACAATTCATAAGGTGTTGTCTCAACGAACTTCGATGGTGCCGTATTTAACGTGAATGCAACCCTCTCTAAAGCATAACCCCAAAACGATAGCGGTAAATCAATAAGAGACATCATAGATCGCACCATATCTAATAAAGTGCGGTTATGACATTCAGACACACCATTATGCTATGGTGTTCCAGGTGGCGTGAGTTGCGAAACTATTCCGCATTGTTTCAAATGAAGACCAAACTCATAACTCAAATATTCACCTCCATGATCAGATCGTAGAAACTTAATTTTCTTGTTACGATGATTTCCACTTCACTCTGAAATTCTTTGAACTTTTCAAATGTTTCAGACTTATGTTTCATCAAGTAGATATACACATATCTGCTCAAATCATTTGTGAAGGTCAGAAAACAATGATACTCGCCGTGAGTCTCAACACTCATAGGACCGCATACATCGGTATGTATTATTTCCAATAAGTCAGTGGCTCGCTCCATTGTTTCGAAGAACGAAGTCTTAGTCATGTTGCCCATGAGGCATGGTTCGCAAGCATCAAAATGATTCATAATCAAGTGATTCCAAAAGGCCATTAGCATGGAGTTTCTTCATGCGCTTTACACCAACATGACCTAAACGGCAGTGCCACAAATAAGTTGCACTATCATTATTAACTTTGCATCTTTTGGCTTCAATATTATGTTTCATTAAGTAGATATACCCATATCTGCTCAAATCATATGTGAAGGTTAGAAAATAACGATACCTGCCACGAGCATCAACACTCATTGGACCGCATACATCAGTATGTATAATTTCCAATAAGTCTGTTGCTCATTCCATTGTTCCGGAGAACGGAGTCTTAGTCATCTTGCCCATGAGGCATGGTTCGCAAGCATCAAGTGATTCATAATCAAGTGATTGCAAAAGTCCACCAGCATGGAGTTTCTTCATGCGCTTTACATCAATATGACGTAAACGGCAGTGCCACAAATAAGTTGCACTATCATTATTAAACTTATATCTTTTGGCTTCAATACTATGAATATGTGTATCACTACTATCGAGATTTAGTAAAAATAGACCACTCATCAAGGGTGCATGATCATAAAAGATATTACTCATATAAATAGAACAACCATTATTCTCTGATTTAAATGAATAACCGTCTCGCATCAAATAAGATCCAGATATAATGTTCATGCTTAACGCTAGCACCAAATAACAATTATTTAGGTCTAATACTAACCCTGAAGGTAGATGTAGAGGTAGCGTGACGACGACGATCACATCGACTTTGGAACCATTTCCCACGCGCATCGTCACCTCGTCCTTAGCCAATCTTCGCTTAATCCGTAGCCCCTGTTTCGAGTTGCAAATATTAGCAATAGAACCAGTATCAAATACCCAGGCGCTACTGCGAGCATTAGTAAGGTACACATCAATAACATGTATATCAAATATACCTTTCACTTTGCCATCCTTCTTCTCCGCCAAATACTTGGGGCAGTTCCGCTTCCAGTGACCAGTCCCTTTGCAGTAGAAGCACTCAGTCTCAGGCTTAGGTCCAGACTTGGGTTTCTTCACTTGAGAAACAACTTGCTTGCCGTTCTTCTTGAAGTTCCCCTTCTTCCCTTTACCCTTTTTCTTGAAACTGGTGGTCTTGTTGACCATCAACACTTGATGGTCCTTCTTGATTTCTACCTCCGCAACCTTTAGCATTGCGAAGAGCTCAGAAATCGTCTTATCCATCCCTTGCATATTATAGTTCATCACAAAGCTCTTGTAGCTTGGTGGCAGTGATTGAAGAACTCTGTCAATGACACTAGCATCAGGAAGATTAACTCCAAGTTGAGTCAAGTGGTTGTGGTACCCAGACATTCTGAGTATATGTTCACTGACAGAACTATTCTCCTCCATTTTGCAGCTATAGAACTTATTGGAGACTTCATATCTCCCAATCCGGGCATTTGCTTGAAATATTAACTTCAACTCTTGGAACATCTCATATGCTCCATGACGTTCAAAACGTCGTTGAAGTCCCGGTTCTAAGCCGTAAAGCATGGCACACTGAACTATCGAGTAGTCATCAGCTTTGCTCTGCCAGATGTTCATAACATCTGGTGTTGCTCCTGCAGCGGGTTTGTCACCTAGCAGTGCTTCCAGGACGTAATTCTTCTGTGCAGCAATGAGGATAATACTCAAGTTACAGACCCAGTTCGTGTAATTGCTACCATCATCTTTCAACTTAGCTTTCTCTAGGAACGCATTAAAATTCAACGAAACAACAACACATGCCATCTATCTACAACAACATAGACATGCAAAATACTATCAGGTACTAAGTTCATGATAAATTAAAGTTCAATTAATCATATTACTTAATAACTCCCACTTAGATAGACATCCCTCTAATCATCTAAGTGATCACGTGACCCATATCAACTAAACCATGTCCGATCATCACGTGAGATGGAGTAGTTTTCCATGGTGAACATCACTATGTTGATCATATCTACTATATGATTCACGCTCGACCTTTCGGTCTCAGTGTTCCGAGGCCATATCTGCATATGCTAGGCTCGTAAAGTTTAACCCGAGTATTCTGCATGTGCAAAACTGGCTTGCACCCGTTGTATGTGAACATAGAGCTTATCACACCCGATCATCACGTGGTGTCTCGGCACGATGAACTGTAGCAACGGTGCATACTCAGGGGGAACACTTATACCTTGAAATTTAGTGTGAGATAATCTTATAATGCTACCGCTGAACTAAGCAAAATAAGATGCATAAAGGATAAACATCACATGCAATCAATATAAGTGATATGATATGGCCATCATCATCCTGTGCCTTTGATCTCCATCTCCAAAGCACCGTCATGATCACCATCGTCACTGCTTGACACCTTGATCTCCATCGAAGCATCGTTGTCGTCTCGCCAACTATTTCTTCTATGACTATCGCTACCGCTTAGTGATAAAGTAAATCAATTACATGGCGATTGTATTTCATACAATAAAGTGACAACCATATGGCTCCTGCCAGTTGCCGATTACTTTGTTACAAAACATGATCATCTCATACAATAAAATTTAGCATCATGTCTTGACCATATCACATCACAACATGCCCTGCAAAAACAAGTTAGACATCCTCTACTTTGTTGTTGCAAGAACCGTTCTTACCTACGCATCAAAAACCACAACGTGGTATAGTGATTGCTTTTTGATATTCAAAAAGAACCCTGTTCATTGGATCTGATTCAACTAAATTTGGAGAAACATACACCCACTAGCCACCTGTGTGCGAAGCACGTTGGTAGAACCAGTCTCGCGCAAGCATACGTGTAATGTCGGTCTGAGCCGCTTCATCCAACAATACCGCTGAATCAAGAATCAACTAGTGACGACAAGCAATATGTATATACCCACGCCCACAACTCGTTTGTGTTCTACTTGTGCATATAACATCTACGCATAGACCTGGCTCGGATGCCACTGTTGGGGAACGCAGTAATTTCAAAAAAAATCCTACGCACACGCAAGATCCATCTAGGTGATGCATAGCAACGAGAGGGGAGAGTGTTGTCCACATACCCTCTTAGACCGTAAGCAGAAGCGTTATGACAACGCGGTTGATGTAGTCGTATGTCTTCACAATCCGACCGATCCTAGCACCGAAGGTACGACACCTCCGTGATCTGCACACGTTCATCTCGGTGACGTCCCACGAACTCTAGATCCAACTGAGGTCAAGGGAGAGTTTCGTCAGCACAACGGCGTGATGACGGTGATGATGAAGTTACTGATGCAGGGCTTCGCCTAAGCACTACAACGATATGATCGAGGTGGAAATCTGTGGAGGGGGGCACCGCACACGGCTAAAACAATCAACTTGTGTGTCTATGGGGTGCCCCCTCCCCCGTATATAAAGGAGTGGAGGAGGGGGAGGGCCGGCCCTCTCATGGCGCGCCCAAGGGGGGAGTCCTACTCCAGGTGGGAGTAGGATTCCCCTTTCCCTTGTTGGGGTAGGAGAGAAAGGAAGGGGGAGGGGGGGAGGGGGGGGGGGGGGTCGGCCCCCTACCCAATTCGGATTGAGCTTGGGGGGGTGCCCTCCACCTTGGCCGCCTCCTCCTCTCTCCCACTAAGGCCCAATAAGGCCCATACACTCCCCGGGGGGTTCCGGTAACCCCCTAGTACTCCGGTAAATGCCCGAACTCACCCGGAACCATTCCGATGTCCAAACATAGCCTTCCAATATATCGATCTTTATGTCTCGACCATTTCGAGACTCCTCGTCATGTCCGTGATCATATCCGGGACTCCAAACTACCTTCGATACATCAAAACACATAAATTCATAATATCGATCGTCACCAAACGTTAAGCGTGCGGACCCTACGGGTTCAAGAACTATTGAGACATGACCGAGACTCACTTCTGATCAATAACTAATAGCGGAACCTGGATGCTCATATTGGTTCCTACATATTCTACGAAGATCTTTATCGGTCAAACCGCATAACAACATACGTTGTTCCCTTTGTCATCGGTATGATACTTGCCCGAGATTCAATCATCGGTATCTCAATACCAAGTTCAATCTCGTTACCGGCAAGTTTCTTTACTCGTTTCATCATGCAACATCCCGTAACTAACTCATTAGTCACATTGCTTGCAAGGCTTATAGTGATGTGCATTACCAAGAGGGCCCAGAGATACCTCTTCGATACACGGAGTGACAAATCCTAATCTTGATCTATGCCAACTCAACAAACACCATCGGAGACACCTGTAGAGCATCTTTATAGTCACCCAGTTACGTTGTGACGTTTGATAGCACACTAAGTGTTCGTCCGGTATTCGGGAGTTGCATAATTGCATAGTCATAGGAACATGTATAAGTTATGTAGAAAGCAATAGCTATAAACTGAATGATCAAAGTGCTAAGCTAACGGATGGGTCAAGTCAATCACATCATTCTCTAATGATGTGATCCTGTTCATCAAATGAAAACTCTTGTCCATGGCTAGGAAACTTAATCATCTTTGATTAACGAGCTAGTCAAGTAGAGGCATACTAGTGACACTCATTTTGTCTATGTATTCACACATGTACTAAGTTTCCAGTTAATACAATTCTAGCATGAATAATAAACATTTATCATGATATAAGGAAATATAAATAACAACTTTATTATTGCCTCTAGGGCATATTTCCTTCAGCTAGTAGAGGACAAGAATTATTGAGTGGAGCTGGAGAAAAAATGCAGGATGCAAGTGGCAAATTGTCTTCCCAGCACTGAAATCGGTAGCACCGAGTTGTATTCTTCAGTGGCACTGAGTTCAACATAGGGACAACATTTTGTCTCCTCAGCTCACTAGGCAAATAAGATCTCACAAAGGCTTGAAAGGAATTAACGGAAGGATTTGCAATGAATTTGATGCAAGGAATGCAGAACAAAACAAAGAAAAGAAAAGGGAAACAAACATGCAAGAGACAAATGCAAAAAAGTAGAGAAACACTAGAGAACTTCATCTAGAATTGGTCGGCGACAAAGTCACCTATGTTAGTGTATATTGACCGAGGAGTCAAGTGAGAACACTTGATCGTAGGTCATACTTATCGTTTAAGGTCAAAATGGGGTTACCATTTTTTGTTTAAGCATTTGATGTATTCGCATCTTGTTGAGTTGCTTTGACCCATGATTTGGGGTAAAGCTTCTCTAAGATGGAATAGCATACCTTGGGTGGTGGTGTTGAACTTGATCATGTAGTTGAACTTGTATGGGATGCTCAAGGTTGATGTAGATCATCAAGGATTGGGAGCACCACTTGTAGTTTGAGTTCATCTACCTACATGGGTTAGCCTTGCAAGGAAGAGTGATAACCCACAAGTATAGGGGATCGCAACAATTTTCGAGGGTAGAGTATTCAACCCAAATTTATTGATTCGACACAAGGGGAGCCAAAGAATATTCTCAAGTATTAGCAGCTGAGTTATCAATTCAACCACACCTGGAAACTTAATATCTGCAGCAAAGTGTTTAGTAGCAAAGTAATATGATAGTAGTGGTAACGGTGATAAAAGGTAACGGTAGCAAAAGTAATATTTTTGGTGTTTTGTAGTGATGATAACAATAGCAACAAAAAAGTAAATAAGCGAAGAACAATATATTGAAAGCTCGTAGGCAATGGATTGGTGATAGAGAATTATGCCGGATGCGGTTCATCATGCAACAGTCATAACCTAGGGTGACACAGAACTAGCTCCAGTTCATCAATGTAATGTAGGCATGTATTCCAAATATAGTCATACGTGCTTATGGAAAAGAACTTGCATGACATATTTTGTCCTACCCTCCCGTGGCAGCGGGGTCCTAGCGGAAACTAAGGGATATTAAGGCCTCCTTTTAATAGAGTACCGGACCAAAGCATTAACACATAGTGAATGCATGAACTCCTCAAACTACGGTCATCACCGGTAAGTATCCCTATTATTGTCACTTCGGGGTTAACGAATCATAACACATAATAGGTGACTATAGACTTGCAAGATAGGATCTAGAACTCTCATATATTGATGAAAACATAATAGGTTCAGATCTGAAATCATGGCACTCAGGCCCTAGTGACAAGCATTAAGCATAGCAAAGTCATAGAAACATCAATCTCAGAACATAGTGGATACTAGGGATCAAACCCTAACAAAACTAACTCGATTACATGATAAATCTCATCCAACCCATCATCGTCCAGCAAGCCTACAATGGAATTACTCACGCACGGCGGTGAGCATCATAAAATTGGTGATGGAGGAAGGTTGATGATGACGATGGCGACGGATTCCCCTCTCCGGAGCCCCGAACGGACTCCAGACCAGCCCTCCCGAGAGAGTTTAGGGCTTGGCGGCGACTTCGTATCGTAAAACGCGTTGAATCCTTCTCCTTTGATTTTTTCTCCCCAAAAGTGAATATATGGAGTCCAGGTTGAGGTCGGTGGAGCGTCAGGGGGCCCACGAGGCAAGGGGCGCGCCCAGGGAGGGGGGGGGGCAGGCGCGCCCCCACCCTCCTGGACAGGTGGGACACCCCCTGACGTGGATCTTCCTTCCAATCTTCATTATATGTTTGCTCCGTTGATTTTCAGGTCATTCCGAGAACTTTTATTTCTGCACAAAAATAACACCATGGCAATTCTGCTGAAAACAATGTTAGTCCAGGTTAGTTCCATTCAAATCATGCAAGTTAGAGTCTAAAACAAGGGCAAAAGTGTTTGGAGAAGTAGATACAATGGAGACGTATCAAAGAGCACTTGTGTATCCAAATTGACAATCATGAATTTGATACCAAATGAAATTTGATATATAGAAATGGTCAAAGGATATGTTGAAAGGTTTCATGCTTCCTTGTCTTCAATCACCATATTGTAGAGACTTGGTGATGTAGAGATTGCTCAAGATGTGAGTGATTTGCAATCTCATAGATTTTGGTTCATCCAAGTACCTACAAGGGTTAGATAGCATGCAAGTGTGCAAATATATCCAAGATATATGATCATCATCATAAGAGGAATATCAAGGATTAGTCAAAGGCTCATGCCTTGCATGCATCCAAATGGAGTTTCTACTCCAAGTTTGAGGCATCAATGTTCAATTCACCTCTCAAACGACAAAATACTTTCTCATCAAGCGGTTTGGTGAATATATCCGCCAATTGCTTATCGGTACGAACATGCTTAAGATCAATGTCCCCTTTGGAAACATGATCTCGAATGAAGTGATGATGAACTTCAATATGCTTGGTTCGAGAATATTGCACGGGATTATGAGCAATCTTAATAGCACTTTCATTGTCACAAAGCAATGGAACATGTTTCACATAGATCCCATAATCTTTAAGAGTTTGGGTCATCCAAAGTAACTGAGCACAACATGAACCGGCGGCAATGTATTCTGCTTCGGCGGTGGATAAGGATACCGAGTTTTGTTTCTTGGAAGACAAAGATACAAGAGATCTACCAAGAAATTGACAAGTACCCGAAGTGGACTTTCTATCAACCTTGTCACCGGCATAGTCCGAGTCGGAATAGCCAACAAGATCAAAATAAGACCTCTTAGGATACCAAATGCCAAAATTTGGTGTATGGATTAGGTATCTCACTATCCTTTTCACAACCCTAAGATGACGTTCTTTGGGGTCTGCTTGATATCATGCACACATGCACACACTTAGCATAATATCGGGACGAGAGGCACATAGATATAACAATGAACCAATCATAGAGCGATAAATCTTTTGGTCAACTAGTTTGCCATCCTTGGTTAAGTCAACATGTCCACTAGTAGGCATGGGAGTTTTCATACCTTTGCTTTCTTGCATCTTGAAATTCTTGAATAAGTCCTTGGTATACTTTGTTTGGGAAACAAAGGTGCCTTCCTTAGTTTGCTTGATTTGCAAACCAAGGAAGAATTTGAGTTCACTCATCATAGACATCTCAAAATTCTCTGACATTAGCTTTCCAAAATTTTCACTAAAATGAGGGTTAGTTGAACCAAATATGATATCATCAACATAAATTTGGCACACAAATAATTCACCATTAACCCTTTTAGTAAAAAGAGTAGAATCAAATTTTCCAATCTCAAAGCCTTTTTCAATAAGGAACTTGGTCAAGCATTTGTACCACACTCTAGGAGCTTGTTTAAGACCATAAAGAGCTTCATGAAGTTTGTAAACATGATCGGGTTTCTTAGGATTAACAAACCCGGGAGGTTGTTTAACATAAACTTCCTCCTCAATTTCACCATTTAGAAAAGCTGTCGGCGTTCTGGGAACGGGGATCCCCAGACTTGCCTGCCTGCGGCCTGCGGCGTGGCTCAAAAGGGGGCCCAGTGCGTCCCATCTTTATCAACACAGACCCAAGACCCTCGCGAGGGGCCAAGCCTCGGGGGGAGGATGACACGGAGCTTCCTCAGGCACGGCCTCATCAGGCTGGCTCGCGAGGAGGCAGAGAGATCAAGGTGGGGTACCTCACGAGGTGCCCGTGACGCAAGCCATGACGACCAAAGGCGCCAGGCGGGCGCCAGCCGCGCAGTGTCCTCCTTTCCTGTTTGGTGCAAAGGGAGCAAGCGTAGGCGAGAGCATCAAGCAAAGGCACCCGTTTCGGTGCAACGAGACCAAGACCAGTCCAACGGCAGGGAGGAAGTCATTGTGGAGCCCAAGCCAGCGTCACCACCAGAGCCTTTGGCAGGCGAGGACCAACTTTAGTCAGGATAAGTGTACCAGATGTTCCCCTTCAAAATGGCCAATTGTTGGCGCCCTTCCCGCTCAATATTTGGGAAGAGGCCCAGGGCCTTTGCCTATAAATAGGACTAGCCACCCCCAGGGTAGGGGGGCAATCAAGAAGGGAGAATCTAGAAGCCAAGAGAGAAACTAGCTAGGATCGGATCGAGTAGCATCACACACACAGAGAGAGAAGGGCGACTGAACTCCTCCTAGCAGTTCACCCCCCCAGCCAAGAACGGACCCTCGCGAGGTTGTTCTTCCTTGTATTGCTCATCATCATCAGCCCAAGAGGCAATCCACCACACCACACATTGGAGTAGGGTATTACACCACAACGGTGGCCCGAACCAGTATAAACCCTGTGTCTCTTGTGCTGTTCTTTCCATAGCTTAGATCTTAGCGAGGCGGGGGGGTGCAGGTAGGTAGAAGGCGAAATCTCCACGCGCACCCCAGTGTTCGAACCTCAAGGGTCTGCCGGAACCCGAAATCCGACATTTGGCGCGCCAGGTAGGGGTGCGCCAGAATTCGTCTTCCACCACCCCGTTCTCCTCCGACCATCGCGTCCATGTCTGACGCTCGTCGGGCCCGCGCCGAGCGCCGGGCCGCTCTTGCTTCCCACGTCGCCAGGACGGCTCCTGTCGGCGGGCGTCCTCGCCGTTCCCCGTCACCTACCGTCAACGCCGCCACCGGCCCGGCAGGGAACGAGCAGCAAGCGTCGTCTCAGCATCCGTCCGTGCGGCAAGACGGCCGCACCGCTACTCCCTCGCTCACCCCAGCTGGTTCTTCGTCCCGCGCGCTCCGCGCACCCATGGAGGCTCGAGCTGCGCTCATCGCGGCAAACGAGCTCCTGCGCTACCGTCCCGTCGACGACGTCTATGAAGAATGGCTCGACCGCGTCGCCGAGCTCATCCGCGCCGCAGGGGGGCTCTCCTGCGCCGTCCGTTCCGCTGCACTGCACCCCGCCCCGCGCGGGCGACGAAGCTCCGGGGGCGCCCCAGCCGCCTCCTCCTCAATAAGGCGCCATGGCTCCAAGGCGCATGGCCCCTGGGCGGAACCCGCTCCGTCAGGTGCCAGCGCGGCAAGAGTAGAGCTGCCAAGAAGTCCCTCGCCCGCAAGAAGCTGCCCGGGCGCTCCCTGCTCCAGCACGTCGCGACCATGCTCCTGCTCCCGCATGTCAAGACCCCGCGCTGTTCCCAGCTGCAGCGCGTGGGGACATGCAAGACCAAGCTCTCCGTCACCCAAGGCCTCCCGTGGCCACAGCAGGCTGCCGTGCCTTCACCACTGAGCTACGCAGCGTTGCGTGGCCTGGCAAGTTCAAGCCAGACCTACCTCCTCGTTACGACAGCACAGCCGACCCTGCGGAGTTCCTCCAGCTCTATGAGCTGGGCATCGAAGCTGCCAACAGAGACGAGAAGGTCATGGCGAACTGGTTTCCCATGGTGCTCAAGGACGGGGCCCGCACCTGGCTCCTGAACCTGGCTCCAGGCACGATCTCCTCCTGGGACGAGATGCGCACCCGCTTCATCGCCAACTTCCAAGGTACTCGCGACCGGCCACCCGCCGTGAGCGACATGCGCCGCATCAAGCAACAACCCGGAGAGACCCTGCAGAAGTACATCCAACGCTTCAACAACGCACGCCTCAAGATTCCCAAGGTGACCGAGGAGGCCATCATCTCAGCCTTCTCCGACGGCGTGCGCGATGTCAAGATGAAGGAGGAGCTGGCGATGCATGAAGACCTATGCACTTCCTTGGAGTTGTTCAACTTGGCAACCAAGTGCGCCAGGGCCGAGGAAGGGCGTCTCTCCCTCCTCGAGCTGCCTGCCGCGGACCCAGAAGAGAAGAAGCCCAAGGCCAAGGATGTGAAGCGCAAGGGGGCTGCCGTGCTCACGGCAGAACTAGACACCAAGCGGGGCAGAGATCAGCCCGAATCTTCTAAGGGCAGTCGGTACTGTGTGTACCACGACCTCCACACCCACAACACCAACGAATGTCAAGAGCTCTGAGCCATGCGAGAAGGAAGGATCGGCCGTCGCCCCGACCACGGTGACCGGGGCTACGGTCGAGGACGAGGAAGGAACGCAAAACGCTGGGAAGACCGCTGCCCGCGCCAAGGGTGGCGCGATCGACCTCGCGAGGATCGCTGGCAAGACCCGCGAGGGAGACTGGAGGGATCAGCCTCGTGAGGATTGCCCTCAAGGCAACACAGGCCTCCCTCCGCTGCTGCCGCAGCCAAGGAGAAACGAGGACCGCCATCAGGACGAGGGGGCTGGGGGCTTCCAGGAGCCGCGCGCGATCGCCTGCATCCTGGGCGGGGCTCAAGCCCCAGCCTCTCAACGCATCTTCAAGCAGTTCGCCCACGAAGTGAATGCAGTCCTCCCCAAGCTCGAAGCCACGCGCCCTCTTAGGTGGTCGGCGTGCGCCATCACGTTCAGCTCAGCAGATCAGCTCAAGTGTGCGGCCACAGCCGGAGTCTTCCCGATGCTTTGTTCCCCAATCATCAACAACGTGGTGGTCACCAGGACCCTCATCGATGGCGGGGCAGGGCTCAACGTCCTGTCTGTGGAAACATTCAACAATCTCCAAGTGCCCTACAACCAGCTTCAGCTGACCAAGCCTTTCTCCGGAGTCACCGACGGCTCCACGGTCCCGATTGGGCAGGTCCGTCTCCCTGTCACCTTCGGGGCACGCGACAACTACCGCACCGAGCTCATCGACTTCGACGTCGCTCACATTCGCCTGCCGTACAACACCATCCTTGGGTACCCAGCGCTGGCCAAGTTCATGGCCGTAACTCACCACGGCTACAATGTCCTCAAGATGCCAGGAAGTGGCGGAGTCATCACGGTGCCCTGTGAAGAGAAGGACGCGGTGTGTTCCCTGGAACGAGCCTTTCAGGCCGCATCACTGGAAGACCCGGATCGCGGAAGCAGGAGGCTTCCCGAGACCGCCCCCAAGAAGAAAACGTCGTCCGGCCCGGCCCCTCAGGAGGCAGGCCCCTCTAGGCCTGCGCCTGCCCAGGGGGAACCTCCTTCCATCGCATAGGAAAGCGCGCCCGGCACCCTCCTCAGGCAGGGCTCAGGGGCTCTCCCCTGGAGGGCCACCGACCTGGCTAAGGTCACGAGGGAGGCTCTTGGGCACCACATGGAGGCGTGTTTCGAAGCACGTTTCCCTCAAGAAGGAGTAAGGCAAGGAGAGCCAGATCCCCGGGAGTTCGTCAGCAAGGCCATTCAGGAGCTACAGGAGTCAAGAGTCATGAAAGGCGGCCGCTGCCTACCAGCTATGGCTCCCCATCCAGGCGAGGATGGTGGGCTGCGCGTCTGCATCGACATACCAGGGCTCAATCGAGTCGCCTCTCTGGAGCGCCTCTGGCCCTCGCGAGTGGGGCGCTGCGAAGGTCCACCCCACAGCTACGTTCGCATGCCTTACGGCTTGCCGAACGTGGCTGCCGCGTACCAGCGCCTCATGAGGGGCATCATGGAGGCTCAAGAGGCCAGGCGTTTTGCAGCCCTGGCAGAGATGGAGATGGTCCGCGAGGAGCCACCAGCGCCTCCGGAGCCTCCCGAGGCCCCTGGGCCTGGGGAGGATCAGCTTCCGCAGCCCACCGAGTCTGCTACGCCAACACTCCTTCGTCCTCAACATCATCAGGTGACATCTTTCAAGTTTCATTTCTAGCTGGGAGCGCCCCCCAGGGCTGCATTATTCCCAGGCCGCATGGGTCCGTCCCTGCGGCATGTATCCCTTTTATTTCATGTTGTTAGCTTACCTTATTGGGGGCGCCCCACGGGCTGCATCATCCCCAAGTCGCTCGGGCCAGACCCAGCGGCATGTATCCCTTTTGCGTTTATTTCCGGCTATGCGTTCGACCCACCATGCTTGATTATTTGATGCCTGTCCATGGCACCTCTTCTTCTCCATGCCGACCACTTGCACGTTAAAGGGGGGGTACCTGAGCATCGCGACTCAGGGCTCTTACTGGCTCTCCAGCCCTCACCCTCTGGCCTTGTCCACGGCATCGCGACCTGGCATACCAGCGGCGGCTGAGACCAGTTCGAGGGTCGGGACCCGAGGACGTAGAGTGCCAGCATCTAACCAAATTTTCAGGGACACATCACAAGATAAGGCCAAGTGCCAGGCGCAACCCGCCTAGAGGTAGGGCCCCGTGAGTCCCGCGCTGGCTCATGGGTGTCCAGATACACCTTGCCAGGCCCTACCGTGCCAGCCACGTGTCAGGGCGGGGCTGTACATGCCCCGGGGGCTCCTCCCGAAGGGGAGCCCCCTCCCACGTACCAGTGGAAGCACCATGCTCTGCGCTGGCTGACGACACTGCCGAGGAGCGGCTATGCCCGTACACATACGGAAGCGCTATGCTCCACGCTGGTGATAAACAACTGAGGGCGGCCCCCGGTCCGCATCAACCTCAGGGAGCCCAGAGCTCAGTGTCTAGCCTCATCATAACGCCTCCCCACGGGAGTGCCGCGCGAGGGGGCTGGGCACGGGGGCTGCGCTTGGGTCACGCCCAGACGCACGCCACCCAGCCAGGCCCCCCCGGGCCTGGTTCGTCGCGCGTCTCTCCCCGAGCGGAGCCAAGGTACGAAGGCCGTTTGAGCGTCAAGGGGGACTCCTGAGCATCGCGACTCAGGAGCCTAACTGGTCATGTAGCCCCTAACTCCTTAGTTCCGAAAGGCTAACGGCGGTTGAGGTATGCGCGCGGTCGGGCTCTGCAGACGTAGAATGGTAGATCCACCCACATCACACCTCCCTACTTGCTGTTCGTGCGCCAAGGGGGACTCCTGAGCATCGCGACTCAGGAGCCTAACTTGTCACGTAGCCCCTCACTCCTTGGTCCCGTCCTGGTTTCCGGTCGGGGCTAACGGCGGCTGAGGTATGCGCGGGGCCGGGCTCTGCCGGCGTAGAACATAAGCAAGTAGGAAGGAAAAGCGTAAATTTCAAGGAATTCAAAAGCAAATATTACAGTCCACACTGTTATCTCAATGCCAAACGCAAGTTTAAACGCCTCCCCGAGGCATGATACATGTGCAGGAATTAAAGGCAGGACAGGAGCCACAACGGAGTCACTTGTCGGCGGTGGAGCAGCGCGGAGTGGGTTCGCCTCATGGAGCAGCGGGGTCGGCAGCGCCTTGCTTCGGCTTGGTGCTGAAGGCCCGGAACTTCCCCAGCAGAGCCTCCGCGCGACCCTTCATGGCCTCGGCAGCTGTAGCGGCACGCTCGCCGCTTACTGGCTCCAGCAGGCTGTCGAGGTCGACGCCGGGATCGCGAAGGTAGATGTGGGTGAGGACCCGCGTCAGCGCTGCAGAAGACAGGACACGCGCCTCGGCCTCGGCCGTGGGGCCAAGGCCAAGGGCGACATCTTCAAGAGCGCGAACCAAGAAGGGAAGCAGCTTGGCGGGGCCGTCCTCGGCGCCAGCCAACGGGCTCTCTAGGCCGCTGTCGTAAAGCGTCCTCAGCGAGGAGCGAGCCTTCGCCTCCATCTCCGTGAAGGCCACGCGGTCCTCGACAAGAACCTGGGCCTTGTCGTCCAGCTCGACCTTCCTCGCCCCCAACTCCTGCTCCAGCGCGCCTAGGCGGTCACGGCGCCTCCTGAGCTTGACCTCCCTCTCCTTGATGGCCGCCTCGCGAGCCTTCACGCCTTCTTCCTGCTCTTGGCGAAGGCGGGCCTCTTTCGCGAGCTGGTCCCGTAGGCCTTGCAGCTCGTCCTCCAGCACCTTGCAGCGACCACGGACGTCGACCACCTCCCCCAGGGCTGCGTCACGAGCAGCCTTCGCCTCAAGGACGGCCTGCCTCTCCTCATCGCAAGCCGTCGAGGCCTGGACCAGCGCCGCCCGAATCGAAGTGTCGGAGCGAATCCATCCTGAAGCCAGCTCTAAGCGCCCGGCCACCAAGCAAGGGTCGGCGCCAAGAAGATCCTGCCGCAGCCGGTCCAGCTCAGCAGCAGCACGATCCAGAACGGCAGGAGGAGTCGGAGAGACAACAGTCGGTGGAGTAGGAGGAGAAGGCGGCAACGCGACCACAACATCCTGAGGCGGAGCCTGCTGTGCCCCAACGGCTGTAGTGGCGGCAGCAGGCAAAGGCACCTCGGGAGTCACTTGGGCCATGGGAGCTGAGCTCGCCCCAGCCGGCTCAGCCAGGCCTCGCGAGGACGACCGGGCAGGAGAAGCCTGTGTGTCGCGGTCACCTTCCTTCGCGGGCAGAGGCGCTGCCATGGATGGAACCTCAGGAGCTCCCTTCGGCTTCTTTGCTGCGGGCGCCAGCCTATCCAAGAGATGTGGACGGCAAGCCTCAGCAGCAGAACAAGAAATAAAGACAAGAATCAAGCGCTTACGGGTCGTCGCCAGTGAGCTCAGGCAGCCTCCGGCCAAATTTGAAGCCTGAAAGCCTGCTGGAAGGGTCAACCTTGGGAAGCTCAGGAGCGGAAGGCGCGTCTGCGGTCCGCCTCGGGGCCGGGGCAGACCCGCGGGAGATCAGCCCGGTCCTGTCCTTCTTCGGGTTCGGGGGCAAGCTCCCGCCACCCTGCTCGTCATCATCCTCGTCGTCATCACTCGGAGAGAGGCGGAGAGCGCGGGACCTGCGCTGGGGGAGGGGAACCCTCGACTCTCCGTCAGTCACCTCAGAGTCAAGCCCTTTTTCCCGCTCCCCTCCTTCCTCCTCTTCGCTGGAGTCGTCGGAGGACACGTCCACCGATTCCCCGGGAGTTTCCATGGGCATGGGCCCGTCCCCGTTGAAGACGGGCATGGACTCCACTACCTGCTCCCAGTCGTCGCGGAGGAACAAGGGCGTAGGAGCGCCCTCCAACCTCGCCACATCGCCCCCGACCAGAGATTGGAGGACCGCAGCCAGATCTTCATCGGCCAAGGCCGCGGGGCTCGGATGGGGCCTCCACATCGGAAGTGAGTACTGCCGAAGCGGAGCCAGCTGGTGCTCCAGGAATTCCCTCAGCAGCGACGCGCCGGTCAGCTTCGCCGCCGCCATGTTGGCCGGCCTCAGATCCGCGTCCATCTTCTCCAACACCAGCTTCGCACGGGGGTCCGCGAGCTCGCTCGACCCCAATCGCTCGAGCTCGGGGGTTGCTCCGTGGGCAAGATCAGCCGAGGGTCGATGCGCCCAGCATCTGCCAAGACCCACTTGCTCCTGAAGCCCTCAATCCTTTTCCCGGGGTTCGAAATGGCAATGGCGCCATCGTACGCGATGAAGCTCGCGCACGCGGAAGCAGGACCGCGAGAGGTCCGGAGGTAGAAGTAGTGGCGCAGCAGGGCCACTGAGGGCTGCACCCCTACGTGAGACTCGCAGTAATAGGCGAAGATTGCCAGGAGAAGGACGGAGTTGGGGTGGAGATGCAGAGCCTGTAGCTTATAATGGCGGAGGACAGAGAAGAAGAACTCGGAGAAGGGAGGCACCAGGCCAGCAGTAATGGCGCTTACAAAGAACGGATAGAAGGTGCTCCCTTGGCCCTCAGGGGTGGCGGAGCCGGCCTTGAACACCTTCGCCCCGTCGATGCCCTGCGCCGCCGCCATCCGACGCAACCGGGCGAGGCTCGCCTCTGACACGTTCGGCGAGTCCAGGGCAGACGAGTACCAAGCTCCGGCCGGGGACTGACGAGGCGCCATGGCTTCCTAGGTCACGTGGTCGGAGTAGATCTGGAAATTTTGGAGGAAGGAAGGAGAGGCACAAGAAAGGGGATCTGAGCAGCAACCGGAGAAAGCAAAAAAAAAGCAAAGCCTAGGCGGATGCCGCTCCCTTATCAACTCGCGCGGTTGCTGAGGCGCCCACGTCCAGTCAACCTCCACGCGGCGCCCAAGGCCGCATGCTGTTAGGGCCCGCGGCGCTTCGCTCTTGCCCTTTCGCCTCCCTGCACGGCCAAGTCCGGGCGCGCCTTGGGCCCGGGGGCTACTATCGGCATTCTGGGAACGGGGGTCCCCAGACTTGCCTGCCTGCGGCCTGCGGCGTGGCTCAAAAGGGGGCCCAGCGCGGCCCATCTTCATCAACACAGACCCAAGACCCTCGCGAGGGGCCAAGCCTCGCGGGGCGGATGACACGGAGCTTCCTCAGGCACGGCCTCATCAGGCTGGCTCGCGAGGAGGCGGAGAGATCAAGGCGGGGTACCTCATGAGGTGCCCGTGACGCAAGCCATGACGACCAAAGGCGCCAGGCGGGCGCCAGCCACGCAGTGTCCTCCTTTCCTCTTTGGTGCAAAGGGAGCAAGCGCAGGCGGGAGCATCAAGCAAAGGCACCCGTTTCGGTGCAACGAGACCAAGACCAGTCCAACGGCAGGGAGGAAGTCATTGTGGAGCCCAAGCCAGCGTCACCACCAAAGCCTTTGGTAGGCGAGGACCAACTTTAGTCAGGATAAGTGTACCAGATGTTCTCCTTCAAAATGGCCAATTGGTGGCGCCCTTCCCACTCAATATTTGGGAAGAGGCCCAGGGCCTTTGCCTATAAATAGGACTAGCCACCCCCAGGGTAGGGGGGCAATCAAGAAGGGAGAATCTAGAAGCCAAGAGAGAAACTAGCTAGGATCGGATCGAGTAGCATCACAAAGAGAGAGAGAGAAGGGCGACTGAACTCCTCCTAGCAGTTCATCCCCCCAGCCAACAACGGACCCTCGTGAGGCTGTTCTTCCTTGTATTTCTCATCATCATCAGCCCAAGAGGCAATCCACCACACCACACACTGGAGTAGGGTATTACACCACAACGGTGGCCCGAACCAGTATAAACCCTGTGTCTCTTGTGCTGTTCTTTCCATAGCTTAGATCTTAGCGAGGCGGAGGGGTGCAGGTAGGTAGAAGGCGAAATCTCCGTGCGCACCCCAGTGTTCGAACCTCAAGGGTTTTCCGGAACCCGAAATCCGACAAAAGCACTTTTAATGTCCATTTGGTACAAGGTGATATCATGGTGATTAGCATAGGCAAGTAAGATGCGGATAGACTCAAGTCTAGCAACGGGGGCATATGTCTCACCGTAGTCCATACCTTCAACTTGAGTATAGCCTTGGGTGACGAGACGTGCTTTGTGCGAACCACTTGTCCATCTTCGTCTTGCTTGTTGCGAAACACCCATTTGGTACCGATGATGTTGTGGTTGTTGTCGGGCTTCTCGACCAATGTCCACACTTGGTTTCTCTCAAAATTTTGTAGCTCTTCATGCATGGCATTTATCCAATCTGGATCTTCCAATGCTTCTTCAACCTTCATAGGTTCAATGCTAGAGATGAATGAATAATGTTTACAAAAATTAGACAAACGAGTTTTAGAGCGAGTGATTCTCCCGGTTTGAATATCGTTGAAGATTTGTTCAATAGGATGGTCTCGTGAAACTCTTGCTCAAACTCGTGGGAGCTTTTGTTTGGGTCGGGTGGATCATCTTATTCATCATCTTTTTCTTCTTCTTGGCCTTCTTCGTTGTTGACGTTGTCGTTCTCTTGTCGAGGTGGAGAAGGAGGTTCATAAGGTTCATCTTGGTGTACTTCTTTGTTTTCTTCATCTTGGCGTGTTCCACTTGTGGATGCTTCCATGTCATCTCTTGGTTCACCTTGTCATGAGGTAGAAGCTTCCACTTGGATGGACGAGGTACTCTCCTTCACCTCCGTTGGACGGATCTTGCCAATAGACAAGTCTTGTATTGCTTCCGAAGGGTCTTTGTCTCCTACATCAATTGGCAATTGCTCTACTTGCGAGCCGTTAGGTTCATCAAACTTCACATCTACCGTCTCTTCAACCTTTCGGGTGAAATTTGTTGTAGACACGGTAAGTGTGAGAGTTTGAGCCATAACCAAGTAGGAAACCCTCATGAGATTTAGGAGAAAATTTAGAACAATGATTCTTATCAAGAATGTAACACTTTGAGCCAAATACTCGAGAGTATCCAACTTGGGGTTTGTTACCGGTGAGAAGTTCGTATGCCGCTTGCCGAGTAGCTTGTGAAGATACAAGCGATTTGTTGCTTGATAAGCTGTCTCAACCGCTTCCACCCAAAAGTGTTTTGGAGTATTTTACTCATCAAGCATCGTTCTCGCCATCTCGATAAGAGTCCGGTTCTTCCTCTCAACAACTCCATTTTGTTGAGGTGTATACGTAGCCGAGAACTCATGTGAAATCCCTTCTTTGTCAAGAAAGGTATCCACATTTGCATTCTTGAACTCCGTTCCATTGTCGCTTCGAACCTTCTTGATCTTCACTTCAAATTGATTTTGGGCCTTCCTAGCGAAGTTCTTGAAGATCTTTTGGACCTGCGATTTATCATCAAGAAAGAACACCCACGTAAATCTTGAAAAATCATCGACTATGACTAGACCAAATGAGTTACCACCGAGACTTTTGTAGGCATTGGGACCGAAGAGATCCATATGAAGTAGCTCGAGCGGTCTTCTCGTGGTCATGATGTTCTTCACGGGATGACTTCCTCCAAATTGTTTTCCTTCTTGACAAGCACCGCACAATATATCCTTGTCAAATATAACATCTTTCACTCCAAGGATATGATCACCTTTAATAAGCTTATCAAGATTTTGCATGGCCACATGACCTAACCTTCTATGCCACAACCAACCTTTAGAAGATTTAGCAATTAAGCAAGTTCTAGGTTGAGCCTTTTTTTAGTGAAATCAACAATGTAGAGATCACCTCTACGTATACCGGTAAAGACCATATTGTGGTTATCTCTATGAAACACTTGGCAATCTACTTCGGTATAGAACATTGAAACCAAAGCCAGCAAGTCTAGATGCGGAAAGTAAATTGTATCCAAGAGATTCAACGAGCATAACATTTTGTATGGAGCTATCATGTGAGATGGCCACCTTACCAAGGTCAACCACCTTACCCATAGAGTTGTCACCAAAAGTGACATACTTTCGAGGTCTGTCGTTTTCAGCAAGCTCATGAAACATATCCTTGTCTCCGGTCATGTGATCGGTACACCCACTATCAAGAACCCATTCCTTTCCTCCAGCCATGTAGCCGCAAAAATTTTCCATAAGACCAAAGTGTCTCATAGACTCGTCGAGATCAAAGTCACTATCATCATCCTCATCATAGTATCCATGTTCAACATCGTCTTGTGATGGATCAATTCATAGAGGGGGTAATTCATTAGATAAATGGTCATCACAAAAGTTATCTTTATGAGTTCTAATGGCTTCGGAGATGATATTGCTAATGATTCCAACATCTCCTTGGGCACATGTGAGATTAGTAAGCTCAAATAGACAATCACCAAATTTGGGATCATTGGAACTCATCTTACTCAAAGTAATAAACTTATGAAGAATTTCATCCAAGTTTTGCAAGGAATAGTTTGGAAATCATTCCTCAAGAAATCTCCATATGGTGTACGCACAATCAAGAGCAGGCAAGCTAGCAAACAAGTTTCTAGGCAATCCTCTAGTGATTAGGTTGACAGTTCTAAGATTGCGGATCATGTCAATAGAATCATCAAGGGTAGGATGGAAAGGATCAACATGAGGTGCACAAGGGCTAGTAATGTACTTGTTCAAATGATATTCATTGAAAATCTCAAGCAACTCTATTTTCCACTCATGAAAGAACTCTCCATCAAGTATATGCACTCTACGTCTAAGACTCCCCAATGTAGACTCATCCATCTTCCTCCAAAGGTGTTTAAACAAAAGCAATGAAGACCAATGCTCTGATACCAATTGAAAGGATCGAGAAGAGGTGTCTAGAGGGGGTGAATAGACTCTTAACAAAGAAACATAGCAGTTTTTAATTTCTTCAAGTTAAGGTGGAGTTTTAGCACAAGTTTAAACATTCACAATACATTCAAGCAAGCATGGCAAGAGTATATAAGCAGCGGAAAGTAAAGCATGCAATTTGCAAGAAAGTAAAGGAATGGGATTGGAGTGTGCAAACACAATTGGAGACACGGAGATTTTTGGCATGGTTCTGATAGGTGGTGCTATCGTACATCCACGTTGATGGAGATTTCAACCCATGAAGGGTAACGGTTGCGCGAGTCCACGGAGGGCTCCACCCATGAAGGGTCCACGCAGAAGCAACCTTGTCTATCCCACCATGGCCATCGCCCATGAAGGACTTGCCTCACTAGGGTAGATCTTCATGAAGTAGGCGATCTCCTTGCCCGTACAAACTTCTTGGTTCAACTCTACAATCTTGACGGAGGCTCCCAAGTGACACCTAACCAATCTAGGAGACACCACTCTACAAAAGGCAATAGATGGTGTGTTGATGATGAACTCCTTGCTCTTGTGCTTCAAACGATAGTCTCCCCAACATTAAACTCTCTCTCATTGATTTGGATTTGGTGGAAAGATGATTTGAGTGTAAAGCAACTTGGGAAGGCTAGAGATCAAAGTTCATATGGTTGGAATGGAATATCTTGGTCTCAACACATGAGTAGGTGGTTCTCTCTTAGAAAATGAATGCTGAAGTGTAGGCACGTTCTGATGGCTCTCCTTACTAATGAAGGAAGGGTGGAGGGGTATATATAGCCTCCACACAAAATCTAACCGTTACACACAATTTACTAAACTCGGTGGGACCGAATCAGAAAACTCGGTCACACTGATTCAGTTCATAATGTGACCGTTAGGCATTTCGGTGGGACCGATGTGCTAGGGTTAGGGTAAAACCTCATCTCGGTTTGACCGATTACACAAACTCGGTGAGACCGGTTTTGGTAATAAGAAAAACAGAGAGTTGGTCAAGCAAACTCGGTGGGACCGATGTGCCTATCTTGGTGGGACCGAAATAATTGCAACAGGCAACAGAGAGTTTGCAAGCCCATCTCGGTGAGACCGAGATCCCATTGGTGATACCGAATTGATTAGGGTTTCTGGCAGTGGTTATGTCAAGTGAACTCGGTGGCGCCGGATGGATCAAATTGGTGGGGCCAAGTTTGACACTGACTGTCATGATGCGGCGTGAGCCGGTCAGCTCTTCGGAGGATAAAATCTCTTGCGATTTTTCCGCATTATGCGATGGATCGGCCTTCACCCGATCAGATGTCTACAACACCCTAGTCCGGACTAACGAATACTATGGGTTGCACCTACATTTCTATTGTTAAACTCCTATGGCTAAGTGAGGGTGATAAAGCCACATAGTCCGATTGCCTGGTTCGTTGCGCTAAACACCTCCTTCAAGGACCAAATTCTTGGATCAAGAGTGTTTAGATTCCATCCAGAATATCCCCGTACTACCTACGTGGGGGCTGAAGCCGAAGACTGGCCAACTCTCAGATTTAATAAAAATGACTGCACAGGAGGAAAAAATTTAAATAATAAACAAGCATTATATTACATAACGGCTTTGTTTCATCATACAAGACAATATAAGATGAATGTATTCATTCGAAGATAATGTCTTTTGAACACTGGCCCTCTACAATGCGGGATCCCTTGAGGACATCACCAAAATATTGCTCCGGCGTGTGGTGCTAGTTGCCAGTAGGCGGTCCCTTAGTCGCGAGCTTAACGGCGTCCATCTTCGCCCACTGTACCTTGACATGGGCGAAGGCCATCCGCGCACCCTCGATACAGAATGACCACTTGATGACGTCAAGCCGGGGGCAGGCATTAACCAGCCGCTTCACGAGCCCGAAGTAGCTGCTGGGTATGACTTCGACAGGCCATAGCCGGATTATTAAATCCTTCATGGCTAGTTTGGCCACCCTATGCAGTTCAACCAGCTATTTTAGCTAATCGCTAAAGGGCACCGGATGTTCTGGCGCAAGGTATTGCGACCAGAACAACTTCTCCGTCGAGCTCCCCTCTTCGGCTCGGAAGAACTCCGGAGCGCCGGCAACACTGCGCTGTAAATCCGCAAATGCTCCTGGAGAACTCCAAATCTGGGTTAGTAAGAGATACCTCTTCTTCACATATTTGCTTTGCATAATGAAGGCCTTACCTGCCGCGATTTTTCTGGCCTCTTGGATTTCCTAGAGGGCGCCCTGGGCTTCAATCCGGGCATCTTGTGCCCTTTGGCTGGCCTTGGCGAGTTCAGACTCTTGATCCGCAACGTTGCGCTCCAAGGAGTCATCTTTCTTCACGGCATCCTGGAGCTCCTGCTAGACCTCACCGACCCTGGCCTCAAGCTTTTCGCGGGCGGCTTGTTCCTTTGCTGCTCTCTCCTTGGCCTCGACCAGCGCCTTCTTGAGGATCTCCACCTCGATCACCGCTCCTAACAAATATCATGGCACTATGGTCAGCACAAATCATTCATCCTGCCTGGATCTACACAAGGTCATTGAATACCTTGCTTGTCTTCTAGTTGCTTTTTTACATGGCCGAGCTCTTCCTCGGCCTGCTCCAGACTCTGCTTCAGTCCGGAGACTTCGGCAGTATGAGAGGTCGCAGCCAACAATGACGCCTGCTTATTCACATAAGACATATTTGGTTAGTCTCCTGCGAAAATTACTTGATCCTCTATCCGGCTTTTCCTTCCGAACACCGGACAAAGTCTCAGGGGCTACTGTCTATACTATGACATTCTTTTTATACAATTGCATCGCTTACCTCAAAGCCTATTAGGAGGCTGGTGCAGGCTTCATTCAGTACACTGTTAACGGACTAAACCCTCTCAATCACCGTACCCATAAGGATACGGTGTTCCTCTACAATGGAAGCGCTTTGCAGCGCTTCCAGTAGAGTATCTGGTGTCTCTGGATGGACAGAGGTCACCGGTGGAATTGGTGCACCTCCTTCTTTCGAAGGAGGCTGCTTGCCGGATTCCTGAGCCTTATAGGTCTCCGGGATCGTATTCGGCTGGGGGCTGGATTGGATACAACCCCCATCGCCAGTCTCCATGGGGATTTGCTCCCCCATGTGTCTGGCGGTCGAGGGTTCACCCTCTGGCACCACCCTGGCGGCCTCCTGCGTCTCTACCTGGCCTGGGCAGGTCCTTCGGGACAGCACCTCGGTGTCATCCATGGCCTTTGGAGAAGAGGCCGCCGGAAGGGACCCGCTGTCCATTACCTTTGGATCCAGCGAATTCCCCGAAGACGAGGATCGCTGGAGGTCGGAACGAGCCGGACTGCAACGCATAATTCAACATGTTAAAATCATGAAGTAAAGGAGCTGGATATTTGTGTGCCTCTTCGAGTACTTACGATTCGGCCAGGGGCTTATCCCTAGGGCGCCACTCGGAGCTGCTATCAATGTCTCATGCGAAGTTGTCTGCGGCGGAGGCCTTCCCCTTCTTGGACGCCTCTGCCTCCAGATGCGTGGAGGCCGCCCTTTTCTTCCCTCCCCCTTCGGGGGAGAATCGCTTTCCTCCTCCTCCTCGTCATCGGTGTGGGAGGAGTGGGTCTCGGCGTATTTGGACGTCACGTCCGAAGTGCCCTTACGGTAGAGACCACTCCTGGTCTCCTTGGCCTTCTTCTTTGCCTTCTTCTCTGGTGCTTTGTAGGGTGCCGGAACCAGCATCTTCGTCAGAAGAGGGATTGATGGGTCTTCAGGCAGCGGAGCCGGACACTGGATCCGCCCCGCCTTCTTTGTCCAGCCCTGAAAAAATGAATGGGGAAGCTTAGACGTCTTCCTTGAATATGCAAGTAAAGGATACACCTTTAAATACGGAAAACCTACCGCACTAGCGGGATGGGCCAGGTCGTGCCCGCGGTCCTCGGTCGTCACCGGCCACGTCTCGTTGGCCTTGAAGAGCACCTTCCAGATGTCTTCGTGCGTAGTGCCGACGAACTACTGCAAGGTCTGGTGCTTGGCCGGATCAAACTCCCATAGATGGCAAGTCTGGCTTTGGCATGGAAGGATCCGGCGATCAAGCATCACCTGGATCACATTGACAAGCTTGACGTTCTTGTCCACCATGCTCCTGATGCACGTCTAAAGCGTTGTCAGCTCGTTCGACGAAGACCAGTTCAAGCCCTTCTCTAGCCAGGAGGGGAGCCGCATCAGGGCGCCGGACTGGTATTTAGGAGCTGCGGCCCAGGTGGCTTCGCGAGGCTCTGTGACGTAGAACCACTGTTGTTGCCACCCTTTGACGATCTCCACGAAGGTACCTTTGGCCCATGTGACATTGGGCAGCTTTCTCACCATGGCGCCTCCTCACTCTGAGTGTTGACTGCCCACCACCTTCGGATTCACATTGAAGATCTTTAACCACAATCCAAATTGGGGTGGGATGTGGAGGAAGGCCTCACACACGACAATGAATGCCGAGATGTTGAGGAAGGAATTGGGGGCCAGATCGTGGAAATCCAGCTTGTAGTAGAACATGAGTCCGCGGACGAATGGGTGGAGAGGGAATCCCAATCCGCGGAATAAGTGGGGGATGAATACCACCCTCTCATGGGGCTCTGGGGTGGGGATGAGCTGCCCCATTGCTGGAAGCCGGTGGGCGATTTCTTTGGCTAAATACCCGGCCTCCCGGAGCTTGGTGATGCCCTTCTCCTTGATGGAGGAAACCATCCACTTGCCTCACGCTCCAGATCCGGACATGGCTGGAGTGCTTTTTTTGAGGTGGAAAGGATGGAAGCTTGGGCGCTGGAGCTCGAGAATGGATGGGCAGAGAGAAGGAAGGCGTGGGTGAAAGAGGTGAATCCTTATCCCTTTATAAAGGCAGTGAATATCAAGCGCCTCCCCACTCGCCTTAAAACTCGCTTATTCCCCATGGGTCGTGCAGGCAGTGCAGTTGGATTATCCACACCCGTATTGATGAGAATCCCACAATAAGGGGACACGATCTCTGCTTTGACAAGACATGCCAATAAAACCGCATCTTGAAACATGGAGCGGGAGGCTAAAGAAAAAACTGTTCGAACTAATGACCGGACTGTGACATGATGTCACGCTACAAAAGTTGTCAGTGGATTGGACTTGTAAAATATTATACTCTCTGCGTGTGTGTGCGGTACTCGTTTTGCAGAGCCGGACACATTTTCTATATTCGAAGGCTGTTTTGGAGTATTCGGAGGAGGAACCCGCCTTGCAATGCCGAAGACAATCTATGCGCCGGACACATCGTCATTGAAGCCTGGTTCAGGGGCTACTGAGGGAGCCCTGGATTAAGGGGTCCTCGGGCGTTCGGCCTGTGTGACATGGGCCGGAGTAATGGGCTATAAAGATACAATACAGAAGACTCTCTCCCGTGTCCGGATGGGACTCTCCTTGGCGTGGATGGCAACCCTGGCATTCGGATATGAAGATTCATTTGTCTGTAACCGACTTTGTACAACCCTAGTCCCCTCTGGTGTCTATATAAACCAGAGGGTTTAGTCCGTAGAGGCAATCACAATCATACATGCTAGACTTTTAGGGTTTTAGCCATTACGATCTCGTGGTAGATCAACTCTTGTAATCCTCATACTCATCAATATCAATCAAGTAGGACGTAGGGTATTACCTCCATCAAGAGGGCCCGAACCTGGGTAAAACATCGTGTCCCCTGCCTCCTGTTACCATCAACCTTAGATGCACAGCTCGGGACCCCCTACCCAAGATCCGCCGGTTTTGACACCGACAGTCGTCCACCGCCTCTCTGCGCTCGGTGCGGCGTGGTCAACAAACGAGAGTCATCAGAAGAGGACTGCACATGGAGAGCCTGACGGCTGGAACCCACGAGGTCCATGGTCGCACGCAAGGAAAGTTCCTCCTTATTAAGCTGAAAAAATGTTTCCTCCCCCTGACAGCTGGGACCCACCGGTTGTATCTTCGCACGGAAGGAAGTGCCTCCTTGTTATGCGAAAAAATTATTCCTCCCGTTGACAACTGGGACCCGTCAGATTTGGTGGCTGACTTGTGGGCCTACTAAGTGGACGTATAAGCAGGGCTTTTTCAATCAACAAATGATTCTAGCAGCTAGACCGCTGGATGTTAATCCAACAGCCGTGCTCCTTTTTCAACCTTTGTTCTTGCTCCTATCTCCCATGGGCGGCACCGCGGTAGTGCTGCCGCGCACCCAAACCAGTCAAGTTTCCCACTCCTCTCCATCTGCAACTCCACTGCCGCGTCTTCCCCATCTCAGGGTCATTCCAGTCTGGGGCCTCTTCGTCATCCACTGGCCTTGGTGCGCTCGGCATGATGTGGTCAACGTGGTCAACAACCGAGAGTCATCGGAAGATGACTCTATGTGAGAGGCTGACAATGGGGACGCACCACGCCCATGGACGCATGCATGCAAATGCATCCTTTTTACCCTGAAAAATAATGTTTTCTCCCCCTGACTGTTGGGACCCACCAGCTACATCTTCGCACTCAAGGAAGTGCCTGATAGTCGGGACCCACCCGATCGAAGCATACGTAGCGTTGTCATTCTGGTCGCGAATGTGTACGTACATACTGGTCGATGTAGAGGCACGCACGTGTGGTAGTAGAGGCGCGCACGTAGCATGTACACGTACGTACAACGGCCAGGGTGCAAGAAAGTAAATACGACCACGTACGTACAGACGGGCGGAGTCTCGAATGCCTACTCGCGCATATGTACGGCCAGGGCTCGTGTACATGGCTGTGGCTGGGTTAGAACGGAGAAACGGCATCGTCCTTGTGTTCATGGGGAGGCAACGGAGTGCGTCATGTTCATCGGGAGGCAACGGAACACGTGCTGTTCATCGGGAGCCAACCGTCTTGGACGGAACATGCGATGGAAACAAGGCCTGGCGTACCGCAGAACAGAGGAAACGGCCTTGTGTTCGATAGGCCACGGTGGAAATGGGATCCTGTTCATCGGGAGGGGTCTGGCGTACCGCAAAACGGAGGAAACAGACCTCCTACGGTCGAAACGTGGTCCTGTTGATCGGGAGGGGTGTGGCGTACCGCAAAACGGAGGAAACGGACTTGTGTTGGAGCGCTACGGTCGAAACTGGGGTCCTGTTCATCGGGAGGGGTGTGGCGTACCGCAAAACGAGACTTGTTGGGGATATTACTACTGGACGTAAACCGGCCAGGAGTAGCCGGATTAGCTTTATGAAGATTAGAGGCCCATGAAGACGTAAGAATGATGGCGCTTTATGAAGGCCCAAAGCCTAGAGGCGAGTTAAGGCCTGTAGATGTAAACCGACCTAATTATGTAACTTGCATTGTAAGATAGGAAGTGTAAAGACCGAACCGGAGACATTTATGATCCGTCTTCGGGACTCTGTAAACCGGCGGGCGTCAACCTATGTATATAAAGGGACGACCCGACAGCGGTTTAGGGACGACGGACAATAACTCCAGAGCCAGACAAAGCGGATTCGCTCCCTGGTCTTCGAAACCCTAGCAATACTAATCACAACTAGACGTAGGCTTTTACCTTCATCGAAGGGGCCGAACTAGTATAAACTCCCCGTGTCCCCTTGTCCGGTTTAACCCCTTTAAGCTAACCCGTTGCGATGGCTCCACGACTAAGTCCTTTCACGATGACATCTGCCGTGACAAACCCACGACAGTTGGCGCCCACCATGGGGCTATCGCACGATGGTTTCGAGTTCTTAAAGGGAAGCTTTGATGGACTCAAGGGATACGCTGTGGTCCGGATGACAAAGAGTCGTTGCGGTAAGCTCTACATCGACAACGTAGGATGGGGCCCCGAGGCCGATTCAATCGAATACGGGTATCGGGTCCCCTTTGGTGGGATTCACGTCTTCATCGGCAAGATTGGCGAACCGGGCCCTGAGCCGGACACCTGCACCAACATCATCAAGACGGCTCAGCGTGCAAGCCCTTCCCCGGTTCATCCCGTGGCGAAGCATGTTTTTGTAGGTGTCATCCATGGAGCAGAATACGAGGACGAACCGGCGTCCGATGGAGAAACCGTCGTCTGTTCCGACGACGAGTCTTCTGGAGAGACCGAATCGCTCTATCAGTTGTAGGATGGCCGGATTAGTGGCGGTTCCGAGGGCAATAGTATTCCGGACTTCCCTGATCTGCCAAACCGGGCCACCGTCTTCATGGACGGTACACAGTCAGCGCCTCACTCATCAGCCGCCGCAACGATACTCTCCGGTTCAACAACGGCCACGCGAGCGGGGGCAGGAAGCTCTGCGCCGCCTCCTGCTCAGGTCCTGTCTGAATTGTTCGACACTTTGGCAACATTGATGGCTGCAGAGGTAGATGCAGCAGCCCGGGATCAGCACAACGCGGAGATTGCAAAGGTGAAAGATCAGATAGCTCAGGCTAAAGCGGACCTAGCGGCAGAGAATGCTAGGATGGCTACAGAATGGGCCGAGTTGGAAGCTCAGGCCTACCGAATTAGGCTGTATCAGAACGCTTCCGAAGAAGTCATGAGAAGAAGATACCGATCGCATCTCCTGTCGGGTTATGAGCCACGAAATCTCTTCAATACGCCAGGAGCAGGACTAGTAACCAGCCAATATTAAACCAGACGGAGGCGCCAGGAACAGGAGCACCGGTTCAGCCGCGCACGATGGACCCGCCTCGTTAGAACAACATTGTGCCATAGTATGTTCCAACACCTCCCGGGCATTACTCCAACCCATTGGACAACATTGTGGCCGCCGCTTCATGATTGGTAGCCCTCCCGACCGACGGCGAATCACCAGTTGCAATTGAGGCACGATGGGCCAGAGATCTCCTTCAAACAGCTCTAAACCAGCAGCAGGCATATTCACACAGCCGCGAGAGGATTCATTCCACCCCCGTCCTAGCCGGAGCTACATCAGGCACGTTGAGGATGAACCGGCCGTATCAAGCAGCGCACGTCACCGTAATTCGCCGCGAGGGCACAACCCGGCAGGGGGGAGGTGCTAATGTGCAGGATCTGGTAGACCATGGTCGCGCGCGTCTAGAGGCCGAGTTAGCAGCTCTGCACGGAACCCGTCAACCTACTCCGGTTCACCCTACCGCTTTAGTGGAGCCAGGTGTGGTATTTAGTTCCTTAGGAGTGTCGTGTCTTACCCCCGCTTTGCGTAATGTGAGGCTGCCCAAGGATTTCAAAGGACCTCATAAGGTACCCAATTATACCGCCGATTTGCAACCAGAGGCATGGGTTGAGAGGTACGAGATGGCAATGGAGATGTTAGATGTGGATGAAGCAGTATGTGCTAAATACTTCACCATGATGTTGGAGGGAACAGCTCACACTTGGTTAAAAAGCTTACCAACTAATTCTATGGGATCATGGGCCGAATTGAAGCACCGGTTTATCCAGAACTTCAAAGATACTTGTAAGCAACCCATGTCAATTATGGATCTGGCCGCTTGTGTCCAAGAGGATGGGGAGTCCACGACCCATTGGGTAAAGCGGGTCTCAGCTATTCTGCATTCATCGGATCGTATCAATGCAGATACCGCAGTGCTAACGTTGGAGGGAAATTGCCATTTTCTGCCGCTCAAATAGACGTTAGGAAGGCTCAAACGTCACTGCAATGATATGTCAACGCTCATGGCCGCTTTGGTTAAATACACCGATTCAGATAATACCAAAGACCCTGACTCGGAGGAGGACAAACCGGGGAAAGGGAAAAAGAACGGCAACACCAAGGGTCAGCAACATAATCCGGCAGGCCATGGGAACAATGGTAAACGCAAGGCCGACAACAGTCTGGACTTTGTGGTTAACACCAATGCTCAGGAGAATGGTCATCGTCGTAAGGGTAAGCAGCCTCAGAGGGGCGGAGGTTCAGGCCCCAATTTGGAGCGCCTGTTAAATCAACCCTGTCCAAAGCATGGATCAAAGGAGAAGCCAACATCACATCTTTGGAAGGATTGTTACATCATGCGGGATTTCAAGAATTCCAATATGTTTCCGTATGATAATGGTCCGCCCGGCGGTTCAGGAGGTGGTTTCCACGGGCCGGGTTACGGAGGCGACAGTTCTGGTTCAAGATTTCAGGGCAATCAAACAAGACACATCAATCAAGGGCACCAAGGCAACCAGGGAGGGTACAACCATCAGGGGAACCAGCAACATTAGCAGCAGTCGGGCTATCAGAGCAATCCTAAGCAGTTAAATAGTGGGAAATATCATGTCTTCACCACTAGCTTGTGTAAGCATGATCAGAAGCTTCACAAGAGGGCAGTAAACTCTGTTGAACCGGCGCTGCCTCAGTATTTGCGTTGGTCTGAGCAACCCATTTTATGGAGTAGAGAGGATCACCCGCCCCGGGTTGAAAATCCGGGTCATCTGGCCTTAGTGGTGGCCCCTCAAGTTGGGGGATATAAGTTCACTAAGGTACTCATGGATGGGGGAAGTAGTACCAACATTCTATATTACGATACCTTCCATCGTATGGGGTTGACAAATAAGAATATTAAACCATCAAACACCGTTTTCATGGTGTGATGCCTGGTAAGTCTGCATATCCAGTGGGCAAGATAGCCTTAGAGGTGGCTTTTGGAGATGATCATGATTCAAGATCAGAAACATTGACTTTTGAGGTGGTGAAAATCAAAAGTCCGTATCACGCTTTGTTTGGGCGGCCGGCTTACGCTAAGTTCATGGCGAGGCCGTGTTATGTGTATCTGCAGCTTAAGATTCCAGGTCATAAGGGGACCTCATAGTACATGGGAGCAGGAAGATCGCTCTGGAATGTGAGGAAGGTGATGCGGCTTATGCTGAGTCGGTTTGCGCCACGGAGGAGCTGAAGTTCTATAAGGACCAAGTTGATCCGGCAGATATGACTTCTTTGAAAAAGCCGACTACGGAACACGATCCGGCGTTGAAGTTCAAATCGGCCATAGATACTAAGATGGTTGATTTTGTTCCTGGTGATTCATCCAAGCAGTTCAGCATCAGCGCTAACCTAGATCCCAAATAGGAAAGCGCACTCATCGAGTTCATCCGTGAGAACTGGGACATCTTTGCATGGAAACCTTATGACATGCCAGGTGTACCGAGGGAACTCGCTGAGCACACACTTAACATTGATCCTAAGTTTAAACGGTCCGGCAGTTTCTCCGCCGCTTTAATGAAGAAAGGCGCAAGGCTATTGGTAAGAGGTAGCTCGGCTGTTGGCCGCAGGGTTTATCGTGGAGGTCTTTCACCCGGAGTGGTTGGCTAATCCGGTGCTGGTCCTTAAGAAAAATGGCACTTGGCGTATGTGTGTGGATTACACAGACTTGAAAAGGGCTTGCCCTGCAGACCCCTTTGCCCTCCCTCATATTGATCATATCATTGATGGTACGGCGGGTTGTGACCGTTTGTGTTTTCTGGACGCTTATTCTGGTTATCATCAGATCAAAATGGCAGTTAAGGACCAAGAGAAGACAACTTTCATCACTCCCTTTGGAGCCTTATGCTATGTCTCCATGCCCTTTGGGCTCAAGAGTGCCCAGGCGACTTATCAATGCTGTGTTCAGAATTGTCTTCATAAGCAGATTGGGCGCAATGTTCATGCATATGTGGATGATATTGTGATAAAGTCCAGGAAGGAGGAAACATTAATAGACGATTTGAGAGAAACCTTTGACAACCTCCAGGTTTACAAGATGATGCTCAATCCGGAAAAGTGTGTCTTTGGTGTACCGGCAGGCAAACTCTTGGGTTTTCTGGTGTCAAATAGAGGCATTGGGGCTAATCCGGAATTTTTTTTCAGCAATTACATCTTTGGCTAAACCGGCGTGTATCAATGACGTTCAACGTTTGGCTGGCTGGATTACGGCTTGGAGCCGGTTTATCAGTCGCCTTGGAGAGAAGGCTATTCCTTTATATCAGATGCTAAAGAAAACAGATGATTTTGTCTGGAGCGAGGCAGCTGATAAGGCGTTTGAGGATCTGAAAAGGCAGTTAGTTGAACCGCCTATGCTTGCAGCCCTGATCGATAAAGAGTCGTTACTGCTGTATGTGGCTGCTAATGCCCGAGCTGTTAGTGTGGCTATTGTGGTGGAGCGTAAGGAAGCTGGAAAGGAGTATCCGGTTCAACGGCCGGTTTATTATATCAGTGAGGTACTCATTGAATCAAAGAAGAGGTATCCACATTGGCAGAAGCTGGTGTATGGAGTGTTTATGGCAAGCCGAAAGCTCAAACATCATTTTTAGGGTCATCCTATTACAGTGGTCAGTTCAGCCCCTCTGGGAGATATTATTCAAAACAGAGAAGCAACTGGCCGGATTGCTAAGTGGGCTATTGAGCTTGGACCTCACGGGCTCAAATACACACCTCGCACAGCCATTAAATCCCAAGCACTCGTGGACTTCATCAATGATTGGACAGAGTTGCAGGCACCAGAGGAAAAGCCAGATAACACGTATTGGACTATTCATTTTGATGGATCCAGACAGTTGGAGGGCTCGGGGGCTGGAGTCATACTAACTTCCCCACGAGGTGACAAGTTTTGTTATGTCCTCCGTTTAATGTTCCCCTGTACTAACAATGCAGCTGAGTATGAGGCCTTACTCCACGGTCTTCGGATGGCTAAGGAGATGAACTTAAGCCGGGTTAAGTGCTTTGGGGATTCAGATCTAGTGGCTCAATAGGTGTCTGGCACTTGGGATTCTAAAGACCCACTCATGGCTGCATATCGACAAGAGGTGGACATAGTGGCTGGTCACTTGAAGGGTTATCAGGTGGACCATATAGACCGGCGAAAGAATGAAGCGGCAGACGCTTTAAGCCGCCTTGGTTCTCAGTGTAAACCGGCCCCACCAAATGTCTTTCTTGACGTGCTGCATAATCCGTTGGTCAAGGTACCAACAGAGGAGGAGTTGGCTATTCCTGACCCGGAGGCTCAATTGGTGGCAGCTTTGCATGTCATACCAGATTGGACAATCCCATACCTGGCTTACATGAACCAGGGCGAGTTACCAGAGGATGAAACCTCGGCCCGGCAGATAATCCGGCGTTCCAAATCGATGACTATACTCAACGGAGAATTACATCGCTACAACGTCTCAGGGGTAATTCAGCGTTGTGTTTCTCCTCAAGAGGGTTGTGATATTTTGCGAGAAATCCATGAAGGGGATTGTGGTCACCACGCCGGTTCAAAGTCCTTGGTGGCTAAAGCTTTTCGCCACGGTTTTTATTGGTTAACAGCTCATGCTGATGCTGAGGATTTAGTCAAACGATGTGACGGTTGTCAAAAATGTGCACGCCGTGCTCATATTCCGGCTCAGGAGTTGAGGATGATTCCAATAACATGGCCGTTTGCGACTTGGGGGCTTGATATGGTCGGACCCTTTAAGCTTTCCAAGGACAAAAAGACCCATTTATTAGTGGCAGTGGACAAGTTCACCAAATGGGTGGAAGCAGAGCCAGTCAGTAAGTGTGATGCAGCCACGGCGGTTCAGTTCATCAAAAAGGTGATATTCCGGTTTGGCTTTCCACATAGTATTATAACGGATAATGGTACTAATCTGTCAAAGGGAGAGATGGAGGAATTTTGCCAACGTGAGCACATTCGGCTTGATATAGCATCGATGGCTCACCCTCAATCCAATGGACAAGCGAAGAGGGCAAATCAAGAAATTTTGCGAGGTATTAAACCCCGTCTTATGGTTCCTTTGAAGCGGACACCGGGTTGTTGGGTGGAGGAATTACCTTCTGTGTTATGGAGCATCAACACCACACCTAACAGATCTACGGGTTACACACCTTTCTTCATGGTTTATGGAGCGGAGACGGTTCTTCCTAGTGACATCCATCACGACTCGCCCCGTGTGACGGCTTATGTTGAAGCTGATAATGAGAAGGCACGTCAGGATTCTCTGGACCTGTTAGATGAGGAGCGTGATCTTGCAGCAACACGTTTGGTGATTTACCAACAAGATCTCCAACGTTATCACAGCCGCTGGGTTAAGACCAGAACTTTTCAAGAAGGCGATCTGGTGCTCCGGCTCATCCAGGATCAGACTGATATGCACAAGTTATCCCCACCTTGGGAAGGACCTTTTGTGGTCAGCAAGAATCTGCACAACGGGTCATACTACCTCATTGATGTTCGAGAGCACAAAGACTCACGTAAATCGGAGGAAGAGACCAATCGGCCATGGAATATAGCTCTTCTTCGGCCTTACTATACTTAAGCCACAGGCTTCTTCATATGTACATATTTATGACCATGTATATATTATATAATAAACCAGAGCCTCAAATAAAGCGGGGTTTCTGTTCTTTTTACATCATGTGTGTGCCTACAAGAGTTTCTACTGACAAAGCAAAGTTTTGTTAAACCGGTCTCTGCAGTCGCACGAATACAAAGAGATATCACTAGGGGGCTTGGTTGTTGTCACACCATAGCTACACCTCTTGATCGGTTTAAACACCACAAAGGGATTTCACTAGGGGGCTTGGTTGTTACCACACCATAGCTACACCTCTTTATGGGCGTTAAGCCACAAAGGAAATTATGTGGAGCCAAAGAGAGTGTTGCACAAAGCACAAACTCAAACATGGGCACCCACTGAGCACAACTCACAAAATTACTTGGGGGCTCTTTGTGCAAAGCAACAAAGAGTTTGAAAGGACCCTTGTAATTGGCTATCAAGCCACGGCTTGGAAGCCTAGTGTATTCACCTAAAACCCCGGGTTAACCTGCCTTCATCAAGTAAGCCACTCCTGTCCAGGTAATCCTGGTATGACCCACCAAACGTTTGACAAGTCAATCTTATACATACCCTGAACTTGTCAAAGTGAAAACGATGATTGGTTAATTGGAGGCCCATCTTAAAAGGCTTTGTTAAATGGTTTAACTCAGAGGCCTGGCAGCCCATGAAAAGCCTCGATTTGGAGCCTGGCAGCTCGTAAAAAGCCTCGTATACTTCTTTTTTGAGTCCTATTTGCTAAGTTTTTCGCCTTTATTGAGGTTCCTAATGTCTTCTGATAAACTGGTGTCCTTGACCCGACTTGGCTTTCAACTACAAGTTGTTAGTACAAGATCAGTTATAAACCGGTGTTCATTACCCCGGTCTGGTTTTGATTAACAAGTTGCCAGTGTTATAAAGAAAAACCCGGTGTTTATCATATCCCGGTACGGTTTATTATCATAATCCGGCAAATTAAGGACGGAGTTATCACTGCTCCGGATTGGTGTTTACACCTTTACCATACAAGTAGTTGGTCAGCCAACGAGGTATGTTGCACATGTTATTTTATATATATACAAACTTTATTATCCATCCAAGTGTTGTCTATTCTTGGGCATCATGACCCATCCAGTGGTAAACCACTAGGACACTTTTCAAGTTCTTGTATCCAGGAACACAACTCATCATGGGTTATGCATAAATAGATCCCAAAAGGTGGAGCAAGTTTTCACATTATCAAAGCATCATAAAACATGCTTGATGGCATGACAGATAAAGGAGTTTTTTGCTATCCTATTACATGAAGCTTCCAAACGGCTCCAATTGAATAGTTGTTTTTAAGCATTGGCACACAATAGCTGGTAAACCGACTACCGGTTTAAGACGCTTCGTCTGGACGGTTTGACGGTTGAGGGTTAGTTGGTGCGATCACTTCTTCTTCATCCCTCCCCAGACGCTGGAAATCAACCATTGACCAATCGATTCCAGTTAAAGCTCGAAACATGGCTTCTTCATGGATAAGGCTAGAGGGGTTATGTAAGGAGCGTAAGTATGCTTACGGATTGGAGGCACAAATTCTTCGATTTCATGGATTTCGGCAGGCTGTCTCTTCCCTTCAACGTCATAAGCCGGTTGGAAATGAGACAAGTCCGTGTCCTCTGCCAGTTTGCTGGCTATTGGCCACATTTCTTTGGTCAGCCTTCGGAGGTCATCATTGTCGAAGTTTGAACCGTCCTCCTTCACACCTGGATATCCTTTAATGATGTCCTCCGCTTCAAGATCTGGGATCCATGCTTTGGCTCGGATTAGTGCGGTTAATGCTCCTGCTCTTGCAGCTGCCTTCTTCAGTTCGGTAATCCGGGCTGGTAACATGGCCAGCTTCTCAAGAGTTTCCTTTATCAGTGATGGCGCCGGTTTATTGTAAGCCGTAGTGCAAATAGCACGCTGGGACCCAGAGTACAACTGTTCAATCAAGGTATAAGCCGCTTTAAGCTTCATCCGCATATCTATGCCTAGATGAGCAATGCGAGTGCTTGTCATGGTTTAAAATCAGCACTCTGATAAATGATAAGGTTTCATGAATTGGACAAACTGCATAAGGAGATACTTACCAAAGACAGCAGAAGTCATGGCGTTGATTTGCCGCTTCAAACCAGTTAATTCATCTACAACTGGCTTCAGGGCTGCTTTGGCATCCTCAGCTTTTTTGGTTAAACTGGACTTCTCAGTTTCCCAGTCAGCATGTTCCTTGTTAAAAGAATCCTTCAGCTTTTCCATCGCTGCCAGGGCTTTGATCAGCTCCTCTTTGGCTTTCGCAGCTTCTGCTTGTTGGGACTTCACGTTCTCTTGCAAATCAGCAGTTCGGGCATCTCTATTGCTTAGTTCGGCTTGCAACAGTGAAGATATGTCAACAACAGGATATATATTTTCTAAGTACAAAGCGTATAACAAGTTATGCACTTCATACTTAGGGGCTAATGCCTATTTTCTCTGATTCACTACATCTTTTATAAGTCTCCAGAACAATGCAAGCATTATCCTTGACACTTGGGGGCTAATGTACATCTGCTCAAAATGGACATATGGATTAAAACCCGGATTACCTTGCAAAGCTAAACCGGCCTTTGGGGGCTACGCTGAGGAAAGCTATATAATTACATTGGTAAAGTATCAGCTTTGGTTTTCACTAAGGACCTGACATTTTGAGGATCAGTAGGAGAGACTTAAAGTGTTACAAAGACCCGGTTTACGATTAACATCATAAAACGGCCCTTGGGGGCTACTTGGGCTAGCATTTTAAATTTGGAATCAAGAAGTAAAGGGAGATGAAAATACCTCATAGCGTTCCTTCATCAAGTTTACCAAACCGGCTTCATAGTCACGGTTTGAGTGCAGACGGTTTAAGAAACCGCAGTGAAGTTCTTCAGCATTGAGATGGGCATAACTTGATAAGTCAGTATTCCATTTGCCCTTTTCCCTAGCAGCACGCTCTTCTTTGGCACTATGTTGGGCTAAGATTACAGGATGGCCAGGAGAGCTGTGGCCCATGCCAGTAATGATAACATCATCTCCTTGGCCTTCAGTGGTTTTTGCGGGCGATGACGGAGTCTCAGTACCTCTCACCGGACTAGCTCGGTTTAGAGCTGCCGGTTCAGTATCAGGCACGGCAGGATCAGCTTCTGGTGGTTCATCAGTGTTCCGGTCTTGAAGGGGCGGTTCATCAGAGGTGGTCTCAGGATGAGGACCATCCGGTTCACGAGTTTGGTCTGGTTCACCTATTTCCTCTTCTTCAAAAACTGCCTGGTCTTCTGACGGATTGTTGACCCGAGCTTTCTTGCTGGGTCTGGCTTTGGCTCTGCAAACAAAATTCAAAGAGGTTTAGCGTCTTATTCAAGATTTGCAATGCATTGGAAGAAAGGATTTGAAAGCTTACCCAGCCACAATTTCTAGAGGAGGGAGTTGGGTTGCTGTCGACTCGCCAGAGGATGAGGGAGGTGTCACCTGATAATTTGAATCGGATGGATTAAGAGGTTGTCTGAAATAACCTGCCTTGGGATAAGAATTGTCAGAAGTGGGAGAGACCTTAGATCAGCGCTTCCGAACCGGGGTATCAGGTAAACCGGCCGAAGTGACCTGTTGGCCACTGTGCTAGGTTGTCCGGCGAGCTTCATGCTGTTGTGTCTTCAAAATAAATGTTGGATCCAAGTAAGCAATAGGATGAGAAAAGCTTACTTTCCGGACTGCTTGACGGTTTTTTGTGTTGGCATAGATTCTGAACCGGAGGAAAGGGTAATTACCTCTACATCATTAGCCTAGCTGCCTTCTACGTCCTCCTGATAAAGATCATTGTTAATGAGGTGCATGAAAAGGGAGCCAAGTGAGTTAAGTTCTACCTCAACTTCCGGATCATCTGCATCTTCATCAAGCTCCATGCTGATCCGGTCAGCTGTTTTCCGCTTTGAGGTACGCTTGACAACTTTGGTTTTGGGACGGGATGGCTTTGCCGCTTTATCTGCGGATTTCCGTTTCCAAAAGGGATCATCACCCTGTTCATACACAAACAGAGGAAGGTTCACAAGTTGAACAAATCAAAAGATATCAAAGATAAAAAGGAAGCATTGTGCTTATAGCAGGCGGTTTATTCTGAGTGTAGAAGGGGCTCAAAGCCGGTTTGGCGACACACTGATTCCGGTTCATTCAAAATTTTCTTAACACTTTCAGTGACCTCTTCATCGGTTACCTGAATGTTGATGTGGTGTTGAGGGTCTTCAACCTCACTGGTATACTCACACATTAAACCGGGGCGGCGGCTTAGTGGCAAGACGCTCCACGATATCCAGCAACGCACAAAATCAACGACTGTTAAACTCTTGGCCATAAAGGCCCGAAGCTTGGCGAGTTGAGGGGCATATTTGATCACGTGATCCATATCAACTAAACCATGTCTGATCATCACGTGAGATGGAGTATTTTTCAATGGTGAACATCACCATGTTGATCATATCTACTATATTATTCATGTTCGACCTTTCGGTCTCAGTGTTCCGAGGCCATATCTGCATATGCTACGCTCGTCAAGTTTAACCCGAGTATTCTACGTGTGCAAAACTGGCTTGCACCCATTGTATGTGAACATAGAGCCTATCACACCCGATCATCACGTGGTGTCTCGGCACGACGAACTGTCGCAACGGTGCATACTCAGGGAGAACACTTATACCTTGAAATTTTAGTAAGGGATCATCTCATAATGCTACCGTCACACTAAGAAAAATAAGATGCATAAAAGATAGACATCACATTCAATCAAAATATGTGAGATGATATGGCCATTATCATCTTGTGCCTTTGATCTCCATCTCCAAAGTACCGTCATGATCTCCATCTTCACCGGCATGACACCATGATTTCCATCATCTTGATCTCTATCAATGTGTCGTCACATGGTCGTCTCGCCAACTATTGCTTTTGCAACTATTGCTATCGCATAGCGATAAAGTAAAGCAAGTATATGGTGCTTGCATCTTATGCAATAAAGAGATAACCGTAAGGCTCCTGCCAGTTGCCGATAACTTTAACAAAACATGATCATCTCATACAACAGAATATATCACATCATGTCTTGACCATATCACATCACAACATGCCTTGCAAAAACAAGTTAGACGTCCTCTACTTTGTTGTTGCGAGTTTTACGTGGCTGCTACGGGCTTCTAGCAAGAACCGTTCTTACCTATGCATCAAAACCACAACGATTTTTCGTCAAGTGTGATGTTTTAACTTTCAACAAGGACCGGGCGTAGTCAAACTCGATTCAACTAAAGCTGGAGAAACAGATACCCACTAGCCACCTGTGTGCGAAGCACGTTGGCAGAACCAGTCTCATGAACGCGGTCATGTAATGTCGGTCTGGGCCGCTTCATCCAACAATACCGCCGAATCAAATTATGACATGCTGGTAAGCAGTATGACTATTGTCGCCCACAACTCTTTGTGTTCTACTCATGCATATAACATCTACGCATAGACCTGGCTCTGATGCCACTGTTGGGGAACGCAATATTTCAAAAAAATTCCTACGATCACGCAAGATCTATCTAGGAGATGCATAGCAACGAGAGGGGAGAGTGTGTCTACGTACTCTCGTAGACCGAAAGCGGAAGCGTTAAGTAACACGGTTGATGTAGTCGAACATCTTCGCGATCCAACCGATCAAGTACCGAGCGCACAGTACCTCCGTGATCTACACACGTTCAACTCGGTGACGTCCCTCATACTCTTGATCCAGCTGAGGCCGAGGGTGAGTTTCGTCAGCACGACGGTGTGTTGACGGTGATGATGAAGTTATCGACGTTGGGCTTTGCCTAAGCACTACGACAATATGACCGAGGTGTAAAACTATGGAGAGGGGCACCGCACACAGCTAAAGATCAACTTGTGTCTCTATGGGGTGCCCCCTCCCCGTATATGAAGGAGGGGAGGAGGAGGCCGGCCGGCCACAAGGGGCGCGCCCAAGGAGGGGAATCCTACTCCTAGTAGGAGTAGCTTCCCCCCTTTCCTAGTCCTAGTAGGAGAAGAAGGAAGGAGAGGAAGAAGAGAAGGAAGGGGGGGGGCGGCCCCCTAGCCCTAGTCCAATTCGGTTTGGTCTACGGGGGCACGCGCCACACCTTGGCCTGCCTCCTCTCTTCTACCATTAAGCCCATGAGGCCCAATAACTTCCCCGAGAGGGGGGTGGAGTTCCGGTAACCCCCGGTACTCCGAAACTTACCCAAAACGACCCGAACCATTTCGTTATCCAAATGTAGCCATCTTTATGTCTCGACCATTTTATGACTCCTCGTCATGTCCGCAATCTCATCCATGACTCCGAACAACCTTCGGTACATCAAATCACATAACTCATAATACAAATCGTCATCGAACGTTAAGCGTGCGGACCCTACGGGTTTGAGAACTATGTAGACATGACCGAGACACATCTCCAGTCAATAACCAATAGCAGAACCTGGATGCTCATATTGGTTCCTACATATTCTATGAAGATCTTTATTGGTCAAACCGCATAACAACATACGTTGTTCCCTTTGTCATCGATATGCTACTTGCCCGAGATTCGATCGTCGGTATCATCATACCTAGTTCAATCTCGTCATCGGCAAGTCTCTTTACTCGTTCCATAATGCATAATCCCGAAACTAACTCATTAGTCACATTTCTTGCAAGGCTTATAGCCATGTGCATTATCGAGAGGGCCCAGAGATACCTCTCCGACAATCGGAGTGACAAATCCTAATCTCGATCTATGCCAACTCAACAAACACCATCAGAGACACCTGTAGAGCATCTTTATAATCACCCAGTTATGTTGTGACGTTTGATAGCACACTAAGTGTTCCTCCGGTATTCAGGAGTTGCATAATCTCATAGTCATAGGAACATGTATAAGTCATGAAGAAAGCAATAGCAATAAACTAAACGATCATAGTGCTAAGCTAACGGATGGGTCTAGTCCATCACATCATTCTCTAATGATGTGATCCCATTTATCAAATGACAACACATGTCCATGGCTAGGAAACTTAACCTTCTTTGATTAAGGAGCTAGTCAAGTAGAGGCATACCAGGGACACTTTGTTTGTCTATGTATTCACACATGTACTAAGTTTCCGGTTAATACAATTCTAGCATGAATAATAAACATTTATCATGATATAAGGAAATATAAATAACAACTTTATTATTGCCTCTAGGGCATATTTCCTTGACAAATCAAAGCAGAACCTAGTATTGCTATGGTTAAAGATCTCTTGGAAGAAGATATGGATGGGCATGTTATTTACTTCTGCGAAGAAGCTGCTAGAATTGCCAACACATGATAAAAAGGATAAACATTGACCTGTTGTCGGCATGCCTGTTGTCTCAGTTAAAATAGGAGATCACTGTTATCATGGTTTATGTGACATAGGTGCTAGCGTGAGTGCTATTCCTTACACCTTATATGAACAAATTATGAATGACATAGCACCTGCAGAGATAGAAGACATAGATGTTACTATTAAACTTGGTAATAGAGACACTATATCACCGATTGGTATTGTTAGAGATGTTGAAGTCTTGTGTCGGAAAATAAAATATCCTACTGATTTTCTTGTTCTTGGTTCCCCACAAGATGACTTTTGTCCCATTATCTTTGGTAGACCTTTCTTGAAGACCGTTAATGCTAGAATAGACTATGAGAAACAAACTGTCAGTGTTAGTTTTGGTGATGAGTCTCATGAGTTTAATTTTTCCAAGTTTAGTAGAAAGCTTCATGAAAAAGAATTGCCTAGTAAAGATGAATTAATTGGTCTTTCTTCTATTGTTGTGCCTCCTACTGATTCACTAGAACAATATTTGTTAGACCATGAAAATGATTTACATATGCATGAAAGAAATGAAATAGATAAGATTTTCTTTGAACAACGTCCTTTGCTTAAACACAACTTGCCTATTGAAACTCTAGGAGGTCCTCCTCCACCTAAAGGTGATCCTGTGTTTGAATTAAAACAATTGCCAGACACTTTGAAATATGCTTATCTTGATGAAATGAAGATATATCCTGTTGTTATTAGTGCTAACCTTTCAGAACATGAAGAAGAAAGATTATTGAAAGTTCTAAGGAAGCACCGGGCAGCTATTGGATATACTCTTGATGATTTAAAGGGCATTAGTCCCACTCTATGTCAACACAAAATTAATATGGAACCTGATGCTAAACCCGTTGTTGATCACCAATGTCGGTTAAATCCGAAGATGAAAGAAGTGCTAAGAACGGAAATATTAAAACTTCCGGAAGCAGGTATAATCTATCCTATAGCTGATAGTAGATGGGTAAGTCTTGTTCATTGTGTCCCTAAGAAAGGAGGTATAACTGTTGTTCCTAATGATAAGAATGAACTTATTACACAAATAATTGTTACAAGCTATAGAATGGTAATTGGTTTTAGAAAATTAAACAAAGCAACTAGAAAAGATCATTACCCTCTACCTTTTATTGATCAAATGCTTGAAATATTATCTAAGCACACACATTTTTGCTTCCTTGATGGATATTCTGGTTTTTCACAAATACCTGTTTCTCAACCTGATTAAGAAAAAAACCACTTTTACTTGTCCATCTGGAACCTATGCTTATAGACGTATGCCTTTTGGTTTATGTAATGCACCTACTACCTTTCAAAGATGTATGACTGCTATATTCTCTGACTTTTGTGAAAATATTGTTGAGGTTTTCATGGACGACTTCTCTGTTTATGGGAAGTCTTTTGATGATTGTTTAAGCAATCTTGATCGAGTTTTGCAGAGATGTGAACAAACAAATCTTGTCTTGAATTGGGAGAAGTGCCACTTTATGGTTAATGAAGGCATTGTCTTGGGTCATAAAATTTCTGAAAGAGGTATTGAAGTGGAAAAAGCTAAGGTTGATGCAATTGAGAAAATGCCATGCCCTAAAGATATAAAAGGTATTCGTAGTTTCTTAGGTCATGCTGGTTTCTATAGGAGATTTATCAAAGACTTTTCTAAAATTTCAAGGCCTCTTACGAATCTTTTACAAAAGGATATTCCTTTTGTTTTTGATGATGATTGTTTAGAAGCCTTTGAAACATTCAAGAAAGCCTTAATTTCTGCACCTACTGTTCAACCACCTGATTGGAACTTGATTTTTGAAATTATGTGTGATGCTAGTGATTATGCTGTTCTAGGACAAAGAGTTGATAAGAAACTGAATGTTATTCATTATGCTTGTAAAACTCTAGACAGTGCTCAACGAAGTTATGCTACTACTGAAAAAGAATTCTTAGCAGTGGTGTTTGCTTGTGATAAATTTAGATCTTATATTGTTGATTCAAAGTAAGTGTTCACACTGATCATGCTACTATTAAATATCTTATGGAAAGAAAGATGCTAAACCTAGACTTATTCGTTGGGTTCTCTTGCTACACGAATTTTATTTACATATAACTGATAGAAAAGGAGTTGAGAACCCCAAAGCTGATAATTCGTCTAGGCTTGAAAATGTGCCTGATGACCCACTACCTATTGATGATAGTTTCCCTGATGAGAAGTTAGCTACAATAAATGTTGATCATAGTACTCCTTGGTATGCCGACTATGCTAATTACATTGTTGCTAAATATTTACCACCTATTTTTAATATCAACAAAAGAAAAAAATCTTCTATGATTTAAGACATTACTTTTGGGATGGCCCACATCTTTATAAAGAAGGACTAGATGCTATTATTAGACATTGTGTACCTGAGCATGAACAGGGACAAATCCTACGGAAATGTCACTCTGAAGCTTATGGAGGGCATCATGCTGTAGATAGAACTGCTCACAAGGTATTGCAATCTGGATTTTATTGGCCTACTCTCTTCAAGGCTGCCCGTAAGTTCGTCTTATCTTGTGATGAATGTTAAATAATAGGTAATATCCGTAAGCGTCAAGAAATGCCTATGAACTATTCACTTGTTGTTGAACCATTTGATGTTTGGGGATTTGATTACATGGGACCTTTTCATTCCTCTAATGGGTATACACATATTTTGGTTGCTGTTGATTATGTTACTAAATGGATAGAAGCTATTCCTACCAGTAGTGCTGATCACAACACCTCTATTAAAATGCTTAAGGAAGTTATTTTCCCAAGGTTTGGAGTCTCTAGATATTTAATGAATGATGGTGGTTCACACTTTATTCATGGTGCTTTCCGTAAAATGCTTGCCAAGTATGATGTTAACCATAGAATTGCATAACCTTGTCATCCTCACTCTAGTGGTCAAGTTGAACTTAGCAATAGAGAAATAAAATTAGTTTTGCAAAAGACTGTCAATAGGTCCAGGAAGAATTGGTCTAAGAAATTAGATGATGCACTTTGGGCTTATAGAACATCATATAAAAAATCCTATGGGTATGTCTCCTTATAAAATGGTTTATGGAAAAGCTTGTCATTTGCCTCTTGAGTTAGAACATAAAGCATATTGGGCCATCAAAGAGCTCAACTATGATTTCAAACTTTCTGGTGAAAAGAGGTTATTTGATATTAGTTCTTTAGATGAATGGAGAACCCAAGCTTATGAAAATGCAAAATTATTCAAAGAAAAAGTTAAAAGATGGCATGACAAAAGAATCCAAAAGCATGAGTTTAAAGTCGAAGAATATGTTCTTTTGTAAAACTCTCGTTTCAGATTCTTTGTAGGAAAACTCCTCTCAAAATGGGAAGGACCCTATGTTAGCGAGGAGGTTTATCAGTCCGGAGCCATCAAAATAAATAATGTTGAAGGTACTAACCCAAAGGTTGTTAGCGGGCAACGAGTAAAACATTATATCTCAGGTACGCCCATTAATGTTGAAAGTAATATTATCCAAACTTTGACACAGGAAGAACACATAAAAGAGTCCTTCTGGAACACTCCAGAATCGTGAAAATAAGGAGGTACGTGATACGGTAAGTAAACAGACTCCAAAAAATCCGCAAAAATATTTTTTGTCAGTTTTGGAATATTTAGAAAAACAAGAAAATAAGAAACTTCCAGGAAGCATACCCTGGTGGGCACAAGACACCAGGGCGTGCCAGGCTTGTCTTGCACACCCAAGTGGGTTGTGCCCACCTGGGACACCTTCCGGACTTCGTTTTTATATAGTTTGCTTGTTCCCCAAGATAAAAAATCTTTATATACTCCCTGAACCTATTGACCACCGTATCGTGGAGAAATCCTCTATTCTCTTTTCTTGCTATTTTCGGTCAGATCTATCAAGTCAGGCATCATGTCTTCCTCCTCCTCCAACAACATGGAGGAAGATGCTTGGTTGATGAAGATTGAGTTGAAGAGGGATGATCCTATGGACGCCGTCAAGGGAGACAAGGGTAAGGAGGCTACCGTAGATCCACCCTCGGTGGCAGAACAAGCACTGCCGGCCGAGGAGGAAGAAGAAGATATCCTTAAGCCTTACCTTGCTCATCTTACCCCTACTGAGATTCAAGCCTTTCGCATCATTGAAACAGCTCACGTGCAAAATAAGTATCTCACTCGCAAAAATATTCTGCATCAAGAGCATATCATCCATCTCCGGAGCGTCATCCGTCGATTGGAGAATCTCTTGATCCTTAAGGATAGGATCGCTTCATCACCACCACCATCTTCTTCGCCACCAAAAGAGAATTGAGTATCGGGTATGGGCACCCCCCTTGGCTTCCGCTAAGCTTGGGGGAGGTACCCCGGTATTGTATCATCCCATTATCTTTTGCCTTTACTTATTTTAGTTTGATCTTTTGCTTTAGATGAATAAAAGTTTAGTTCGATCCTTTCTTTTCGGGAGTTTTCTTAGTGATCTATCCTTATAATCATGTGCAAGATATATAATAAAGTTTAGTTTGAGGTTTTGCTTTCTTTCCTTTCATGTTGCAAATTAAAAGAAAAGAAATAAGGAAGAAAAAGAGAAAGTAAATAAATCAAAGGAAAGAAATTATGAAAAAGATCATATACTAATCTTATGGTAGGTGATGACATCACATAAGGAAAGGTATAAGTAGAAAATTTTGTTAGAGATTGACAAACATAGCATTAGTCAATGATGCAACTCATGAGAGAATTAATAAGGGAAGGGAAGATTCACATATAAAATATACTATCCTAGAAATCTTTTGTGATTGTGAGCCCTCATCAAAATATTATATGCCAAAATTGTTGACGTTGGACAAGGAAGACAACTTAATGGTTTATGTTTGTTTATAAGCTCTTTTCTGGCGCCATTGCCGGGGAGGTTAGGTAAGCGGCAGTCACATCCCGTCAACGAAGCTCTTTTCTGGCGCCGTTGCCGGGGAGGTGGGTGCTTAAAGGTATATCTTTAGATCTTGCAATTGAATCTTTTAGTTTCTTGTTTTATCGCTAGTTTGGTTTTATAATAGAAAACTACAAAAAATAATGGAGATTGGGTTACCTCAGGTTGTTCTTTATCTTTATAATGTCTATCTTGATAATAAGGATTCCGATTGTGCTCATTTCCTAGAAAAAGAATTCAACAAAATTTATGGCATAAAAACGTTGGATGATGGGCATGATTGCAATATTGCTAGTATGAATTCCTTGAATATCCATGATGTTAATGATGATTGCATTAGGCATGATAATGTGCTGAGTGAATTGGGAGTGCAATTGCACACCAAAAAGGGAAGATAGATCTTGTAAGATGCGTAAATATTTAGAAATGAAAAAGTTGCAAGAGAGGCTAGATGATTGTGCTGAAAGATTTAATTTTTCTCGCCATCCTTGTGAACTTTGTAATGAACGTGGCCATTTAAATTTCCAATGCAAATTGTTTCATGACCAAATCATGTCCAAAAATTGTGATAACTTGATTACCCTTGAGCATCGTGAAGAGCTTAGTCTTCTTTTGGGGTATGAAGAAATGAAATGTATAACTGAGGGTATTACAAAATTTAATCTCAAGAGATTCCTTGATTTTGAGGAAATTTATATGTTTTGTGTGGTAAATTGCATTGAGAATCCTTATATTGCCAACTATCTAAAGACAAGAAAACAAATAGAATATGAAGAGAGTACTAATGAAAGGGAAAATATTTCCCAATACCCTCCTAGTGTTTATTATGATGAATCAGGTAACGGGGAGGAGCTTCATATACAATCAATCTCTTCAACAACAAGCTCAAAAAAATTGATTAAACCCATACATGAAGTGGTGAAGAAGAAGAAAATAAGAAAGAATAGAGGTAAAAATGTATCTCTCCCAAATAATGTTGCTCCTATTATTGTTGTGCCTCATGAAAATGAATCAAAAATAATTGTGGAAGATGATGCACTTGATGATGATTTTGTTATGCCTATTGCTTGTTGTGATAATTATGATTGGGAAGATAATGATACTTCTTATAATCTTGGAAATATTTTTGGCATCAACTTGGGAAATTATGATGATAGCAATTGCTATACTGTTGGTGCTATTCATACTATTAATGATGAGAGTGATTATGCTTATGATATGCCAAGGCACAAGCTTGGGTATGCTATGTTTGATGAGAATGACATGTTTGAGAATTTATTTGCTGGAATTAATGTTTGTGCCAAGCTTGGGGATGCTATGTTTAATGAAGATGATCTTTTTAGTCCCCCTACTTTGAACGATCAAATTTTCTATGATGATTGCATGCCTCCTATCTATGATGAGAAGAAAATTGCTACTTATGATGATTATTGTGATGATACTTACGTTATAAAAAATAGTGATAATTATGGTAATAATTTTGATTACCCTTTTTCTGAACATTACTCTTTTAATGTGGAAACAATTAATAGTATTCGAGTTTCGTATGATACTCCCACCATTGTGAATGAGAAGAAATTTTCTTATGTGGAGAGTAATAAAATTTCTATGCTTGCAGATCATGAAAAGAATGTTTTATGTTATGGTTATATTGATGAATATATTCATTATGCTACTGAAAATCATTATGAGAGAGGAACTTATGATTCATGATGCTCTTGTTATGTTTCAATCCTTATCTTTTATGCGAGCATCATTGAACTCATCATGCCTAGCTAAAAGGCATTAAATAAAAGAGCTTGTTGGGAGACAAACCAACACTTTTACTTGATATTTTTGTGTGTTCAAATAATTAGGCTATGTTAGTAATCATTTTTTATTGCTTTCGTTTCAATTAAGTGCCAAGTAAGACCTTCGGGATGGTCTATGGTGATAGTTGATTTGATCTTGCTGAAAAACAGAAACTTTTGCGCTCAGGAAAAGAATTCTCATTTTTAACCGAAGAGTGATAAAATGCTGATTCCTTTTTCAGAACATTAATAGACAAATTTCCCAGGTTTCCCTATTTTTTAAGAATTTTTGGAGTAGCAGAAGTATGGTTGGAGTACAGATTACTACAGACTGTTCTGTTTTTGACAGATTCTGTTTTTTATGCATAGTTTCCTTGTTTACTAGTTTCTATGCCTTATATTGCTCAATATAAATTGTGGAAATGATATGATACAGTTGGAATTGTATGAGAACAATAATGAATCTTGTCTTTGACAGTACCAAAGTGAAATGGTTTGCTCTTTATCATACTAACCTATCTCACGAAGTTTCGTTAAGTTTTGTGTGATTGAAGTTTTCAAGTTTTGGGTGAGATGTCGATATGAGGAGAATAAGGGGTGAGAAGACCCTAAGCTCGGGGATTCCCAAGGCACCCCAAGGTAATTTTCAAGGAAGATCCAAGCAACTAAGCTTGGGGATGCCCCAGAAGGCATCCCCTCTTTCGTCTCCAACATTATCGGTAACCTCACTTGGAGCTACATTTTTATTCGTCACATGATATGTGTTTTGCTTGGAGCATCATTTTATTTTGATAGTATTTGCTTGATTTTATTTAGAATAATGTTTTGCATCTTTTATTTCAGTAAAAGTGGCAAGGATATCCTTTGCCATGCTTATCTTGCAAGTATATGAGTTGCTGTTTCAGAACAGAAAGTTTATCGATGTTGCAAAAATTCCCGAGAAAAGTCAGAATGTGATAAAATGTTGAAACTTTTTGCACAATAAGATCTGATAAATTTTCTACAGTGTGGTTAATTTTCATAATTTTTGGAGTTAAAGAAGTATTGATACTCCTGCATTCTTTACAGACTGTACTGTTTTGGAAGATTGCTGCTATGTTTGCATTGTTTGCATATGTTTGCTTGTTTAATGATTCTATTTGAGGATATGAGTATAAATATGCAGAGGCATCTAGTATGCTATGTTGAATAATATTTTTATTGATTTTCTACAGTAGAGAATGATAAGGTTTTGCATTGATTTATACTAACTTATCTCACGAGTTCTTGTTGAGTTTTGTGTGGATGAAGTTTTTGAGATTTAGCAAAACCATGATATGAGAGGAATTAAGGAGACACAAATGCTGAAGCTTGGGGATGCCCAAGGCACCCCAAGATAATATTTCAAGAATTCTCAAGCATCTAAGCTTAGGGATGCCCCGGTAGGCATCCCACCTTTCTTCTTCAACAATTATCGGTTAGTGTCGGTTGAGCCTAAGTTTTTGCTACTTCACATGATGTGTGCTATTCTTGGAATGTCATTTTGTTTTGTTTTGCTTGCTGTTTTAATAAAATACTTAGATCTGAAACTTTTAAATAAGAGAGAGTCCTCAAACAGCTACCCATTTACATAACTACTTGCTTGATCTTCACTTATATCTTTTTGGAGTAGCTTGTCATTTACTCTTGTGCTTCACTTATATCCAATGAGTAAATTGTTTAATGAATTAAATATCATGAAGTTCAAATTATATCATGCCTAGTGGTAGCTTCACATTGGGTTTAGAAAGTGAAATCTTTTGAAGCTTGACAATCACAATATTGGTCATACAAGCAATTCATGAATAATTAGTATAAGGAAGAGAACTTTCACATGCAAATACACTATCTTGGAAATCTTTTGTGATTGTGAGCCCCCATCAAAATATTATATGCCAAAATTGTTGACGCTGGACAAGGAAGACAACGTAATGCTTTATGTTCGTTCATATTCACATAGAAGTTATATTGTCATAGATCCTTCAACATGTGGTGCTTGCCCCCCATCTTTGCTAGCCAAAAATTCCGCACCAAGTAGAGATACTACTTGTGCATCCAAAAACCCTTAAACCCAAATCTTATTTTCAAGAGTCCACCATACCTACCTAAGGATTGAGCAAGATCCTTCAAGTAAGTTGTCATCGATGCAATAAGGCAATAAAAACTGCTTCTAAAAGTGTTAGATCATTTAGTGTAAGAGAAAATTAGCGTTGTACGAACTTGTCATGGCAAAGAATAAAAGTGAAAGACTGCATAACAAAGGTTGCTATCATAAGGGGCAATATAACGTGACGTTCTTTTGCACTAAGGGGTTGAGCATACAAACAAATAAGCGCATTAAAACCTTTGCTTCCCTGTGCGAAGGGCCTATATTTTAATTTTATGTATTTACTTTCATGCAAGAGTCAAAGTTTTTCTCTCTATTCCTTTTTATTTTTCTCTTTTGGCAAGCATCATGTGGTGAGGAAAGATCTAGGCACATATATCCAGTTGGATATGGGTAGCATGAGTTATTATTGTTGACATCACCCTTGAGGTGAATACATTGGGAGGCGAAATTATAAGCCCCTATCTTTCTATGTGTCCGGTTGAAACGTTTTGCTCATGTGTATGCGGTGAGTGTTAGCAATCATAAAAGACTATATGATGGTTGAGTATGTGGAGCTCTTACTTAGACTCTGTTGAATAAGTTGAATTGCAAATTTCTTGGTGACTAAGAACATAGGTTGTTGAGTTTCAAGAGAATTCATTGTTTGAACCTTAACATGTGAATTGGTTGCTACTTTAATATGAGAAGTTTTATACGAAAGAATTGTTGTTGTGATGCTAGGAAAAGTAATTGAAATTGTCATTAATCAAACTTGTGAACTTTTCTAGCATTCACACTACACAAATTATTTCTTTTACCATTAACCTACTCGAGGACGAGTAGGAATTAAGCTTGGGGATGCTCATACATCTCCAATGTATCTATAATTTATGAAGTATTCATGCTAATATATTATCATTCTTGGATGTTTTACAATCATTTTGTAGCAAATTCATATCATTTTTTCGGACTAACCTATTGACCCAATGCCCAATGCCAATTGCTATTTTTTGCTTGTTTTTTACATCGCAGGAAATCAATATCAAATGGAGTCCAAACACCGCGAAACTTTTTGTGGATTTTCTATGGACCAGAAAACCACCAGTGGGCCAAAGCAGCACCTGGGGGGTGCCCCGAGGGGGAACAACACACCAGGGCGCGCCTGGGGGCCCAGGAGCGCCCATGTGGGTTGTGCCCACCTCAGTGGCCTCCTGCACCCCGTCTTCGCCCTATAAATTGCCAAATATTCCAAAACCCTCGGGGGTTACCCTAGATGAGAAGTTCCACCGCCGCAAGGCTCTGTAGCCATGAGAAACCAATCTAGACCCCGTTCCGGCACTCTGCCGGAGGGGGGAATCATCACCGGTGGCCATCTTCATCATCCCGGCGGCCCCCATGATGAGGAGGGAGTAGTCCACCCTCGGGGCTGAGGGTTTGTACCAGTAGCTATGTGTTTAATCTCTCTCTCTCTCTCTCTCGTGTTCTTGAGATGTCACGATCTTGATGTATCACGGGCTTCGTTAATATAGTCAGATCATATGGTGTTTTCCCCTCTCTATCTTGTTGTGAGGAATTGAGTTTTTCCCTTTGAGATTTCGTTGTTATCAGATTGAATGCTTTTATGGATTTGAGAGCACTTGATATATGTCTTGCATATGAATACTCATGGTGACAATGGGGTATCATATTGATTCACTTGATATGTGTTTTGGCATTCAACTCGCGGATTCCCGCGGTGACATTGGGTAATCTATGCATTGGGGTTGATGCACGTTCTCGTCTTTGTTTCTCCGGTAGAAATCTTGGGGCACTCTTTGAGGTTCTTAGTGTTGGATTGAGTATTATGAATCGGAATTATTTGGTGTTATTTTAGTACGAACTCTTGGATAGATCGATCGGAAAGAATAGCTTTAAGGTGGTTTCGGACCGTACAAACAATTTATTCCTATGTTCCCCGCTAAATAGGAACTTTTGAGTGATTCTTCATTGCACTTTGAGGGATGGTTATAAGATCCAATTATATTAGCATTGTTGAGATATTGCACTAGCGAAAGTACGGACCCTAGGCCTCATTTTCAAGCATTGCAATACCGTTTGTGCTCTGTTCTATCAATTGCTATGTTGCTGTTTTTTATTGTTCTTATTACAAAAATCAATACCTACTATCCATATTAGACTTGTATCACCATCTCTTTGCCGAACTAGTGCACCTATACAAATTACCATTTTATTTGGTGTGTTGGGGACACAAGAGACTTTTTATTATTTGGTTATAGGGTTGTTTGAGAGAGACCATCTTCATCCTACGCCTCCCGTGGATTGATAAACCTTAGGTCATCCACTTGAGGGAAAATTGCTACTGTCCTCCAAAACTCTGCGCTTGGAGGCCCAACACGTGTCTATAAGAATAAAGTTGCGTTGTAGACATCAATGCACTAGAGCTATAAGTGTATGAAAGCTCAAAAAGAAACTAAGTGGGTGTGCATCCAACTCGCTTGCTCACGAAGACCTAGGGCAATTTGAGGAAGCCCATCATTGGAATATACAAGCCAAGTTCTATAATGAAAAATTCCCACTAGTATATGAAAGCGACAAAATAGGAGACTCTGTATCATGAATACCATGGTGCTACTTTGAAGCACAAGTTTGGAAAAAGGATAGTAACATTGTCCCTTCTCTATTTTCTCTCATTTTATTGTTTGGGCTTCTTGGGCCCCTTCTCTTTTATTTGGGCTTATTTGGCCTCTTTTATTTTTATAAAGTCTGGAGACTCATCCCAACTTGTGAGGGAATCATAGCTTCCATCATCCTTTCCTCAAATGGGACAATGCTTTAATAATGATGATCATCACACTTTTATTTACTTACAACTCAAGAATTACAACTCGATACTAGAACAAAATATGACTCTATAGGAATGCCTTCGGCGGTGTACCGGGATGTGCTATGATCAAGAGTGACATGTATAAAAAATATGAACGGTGGCCTTGCCACAAATACTATGCCAACTACATGCATGCAAAGCAATATGACAATGATGGTGCATGTCATAATAAACGGAACGGGGGAAGTTGCATGGCAATATATATCGGAATGGCTATGGTAATGCCATAATAGGTAGGTATGGTGGCTATTTTGAGGAAGGGTATATGGTGGGTTTAAGGCGCCGGTGAAAGTTGTGTGGTACTAGAGAGGCTAGCAATGGTGGAAGGGTGAGAGTGTGTATAATCCATGGACTCAACATTAGTCATAAAGAACTCACATACTTATTGCAAAAATTTGTTAGTCATCTAAACAAAGTACTACATGCATGCTCCTAGGGGGATAGATTGGTAGGAAAAGACCATCGCTCGTCCCCGACCGCCACTCATAAGGAAGACAATCAAAAAATAAATCATGCTCCGACTTCATCACATAACGGTTCAACATATGTGTATGCTACGGGAATCACAAACTTTAACACAAGTATTTCTACCAATCCACAATTACTCACTAGCATGACTCTAATATCACCATCTTTATATCTCAAAACAATATGCAAGTAATCAAACTTCTCATAGTATCCAATGCTCTCTTTATATGAAAGTTTTTATTATATCCCTTTTGGATGCCCATATCTTAGGACTAAATTCATAACCTTAGAAAATTACCATGCTATTTAAAGACTCTCAAAATAATATAAGTGAAGCATGAGAGTTCAACAATTTATATAAAATAAAGCCACCGCCGTGCTCCAAAAAGATATAAGTGAAGCATTAGAGCAAACTGCCTACCTCACAATATATAAGTGAAGCACATAGAGTATTCTAATAAATCCACGATTAATGTGTGTCCCTCTCAAAAGGTGTGTACAGCAAGGATGATTGTGGCAAACTAAAAATCGAAGACTCATATCATACAAGATGCTCCAAGCAAAACGCATATCATGTGTGAATAAAAATATAGACTCAAGTAAATTTAACAATGGAAAGAAGATGAAAGAGGGGATGCCTCCTTGGGCATCCCCAAGCTTAGATGCTTGGTTGTCCTTGAATATTACCTGCGGGTGCCTTGCGCATCCCCAAGCTTAGGCTCTTGCCACTCCTTATTCCATTGTCATCAAATCTTTAACCAAAACTTGAAAACTTCACAACACAAAACTCAACAGAAAACTCATGAGATCCGTTAGTATAATAAAATAAATCACCACTTTAGGTATAGTTGTGAACTCATTCTAAATTTATATTGGTTTAATATCTACTGTATTCCAACTTCTCCATGGTTCATACCCCCTGATACTACCCATAGATTCATCAAAATAAGCAAACAACACATAGAATATAGAATCTGTCAAAAACAGAACAGACTGTAGCAATCTGAAAACTTCACATACTTATGTAACTCAAAAAATTATGAAAAAAATAGGAAAACGTAGGCAATTTGTATATAAATCCTATGTATAAAAATAAGGAATTTATCACGCTTTTGTGATTTTCTAAAATTCTGGCAATGAGCGCAAAAGTTTTTGTTTTTCAGCAAGATCAAGTCAACTATCACCATAGACCATCCCAAAGGTCTTACTTGGCTCAAACACTAATTAAAACCTTAGAACACAATTACTACAGAACTAATAATGCGTATTTATTCAAGAATAGTAGCAAAAAAAACACAAAAATAAAATTGGGTTGCCCCCAACAAGCGCTATTGCTTAACACCCCTAGCTAGGCATAAAACATAGATCTAGGTATTATCATCTTTGATATTAAATCCATAAGTAGCCCTCATAATAGATTTATATGGCAACTTAATTTTATTTCTAGGAAAGTGTTCCATGCCCTTCCTTAACGGAAATTGAAATCTAATGTTTCCTTTCTTTCATATCAATAATTGCACCAATTGTTCTAAGGAAAGGTCTACCAAGAATAATAGGACATGCATGATTGCAATCTATATCAAGAACAATGAAATCTACGGGAAGATAATTCCTATTTTCAACAATAAGAACATCATTAATCCTTCCCATAGGTTTCTTAATAGTGGAATCCGCTAGATGCAAATTCAAAGAACAATCATCAATTTTATGGAAACCTAGCACATCACATAAAGTTTTTGGAATCGTGGAAACGCTAGCACCCAAATCACACAAAGCATTGCACTCATAATCTTTAATTTCAATCTTAATTGTAGGTTCCCACTCATCACGAAGCTTTCTAGGGATAGAAATTTCCATCTCAAGGTTTTCTTCAAAAGATTTCATCATAGCATCAACTATATATTTAGTAAAAGCTTTATTTTGATTATAAGCATGAGGTGAATTCAACATGGATTACAACAAGGAAATACAATATATCAAAGAACAATTATCATAATTAAAGTCCTTGAAATCCAAAAGAGTGGGTTCATCGCTACTTAAAGTTTTGACCTCCCCAATCCCACTTTTATCAAATTTTTCACTAAGATCTTTAAATTCCAAATTATTAGGACACCTTATAGCTAAAGTTGGCTCATCTCCAGTCCCATATTTATCAAGATTTATATTATAGAACTCAGATTCAATAGGAGTCACATCAATCACTTTAAGATCTTCATCATTATTTTCACAAAAACTAGAAGAACACGCTTTTACAAACCAATCTCGCTTAGCACGCATCCTAGTGGTTCTTTCTTTACATTCATCCGTAGAAATCTTAATAGATTTTAGAGACTCATTAATATCATGCTTGGGTGGAATAGATCTGATCTCCAAAGAATCATTCTTAAGAGAAATTCTATCAACATTCCTAGCCAAATCATCAATCTTAAGCAATTTTTCTTCAACCATATCATTAAAATTCTTTTGAGAACTAATGAAATCTTTAATATTTTTCCCAAGATCATTAGGTATTTTATTATAATTTCCATAATAATAGTTGTAGGAATTATCATAATTATTAGAGGAATTACTAGGAAACGGCCTAGGGTTGAAATTACCTTTATATGTGTTATTACCAAACTTGTTCCTACCAACAATATTCACATCCATAGATTCATTATTATTCTCAATCAAAGTGGAGAAAGGCATATCATTAGGATCAATAGGAGCACTCTTACTAGCAATCGATTTCATTAGTTCATCCATCTTTCCACTCAAAGTATTAATTTCTTCAATTGCATGCACTTTTTTACTAGTAGAAGATCTTTCGGTATACCATTGAGAGTAATTAGCCATAATATTATCTAGGAGTTTCGTAGATTCTCCTAATGTAGTTCCCGTAAAAGTACCCCCCGCGGTGGAATCTAAAAGATTTCTAGATGCAAAATTCAATCCGGCATAAAAAAATTGTATGATCATCCATAAACTTAAACCATGAGTAGGGCAATTTCTTATCTTCAATTTCATCCTCTCCAAAGATTATGCAACATGTTCATGATCAAGTTGCTTAGAATTCATTTGTCATTCCTAAGGGAGATGATCTTAGCGGGAGGAAAATACTTGGAAATAAAAGCATCTTTATACTTGTTCCAGGAATCAATATTATTTAAGGTAAAGATGAAAACCAAGTTTTAGCACGATCTCGTAGTGAGAACGGAAATAGCTTCAATTTAACAATATCATTATCCACATCTTTTTTATTTTTCATATCACACAGTTCAACGAAAGTATTTCGATGGGATGCGGCATCTTCACTAGGAAGGCCGGAAAATTGCTCTTTCATAATAAGATTCAACAAAGCGGCATTAATTTCATAATATTATGCACTAGTGGCTGGAGCAATCAGAGTACTAATAAAATTATTATTATTAGTATTGGAAAAGTCACACAATCTGGTATTTTCTTGAGACATCATGACCAAGCAAGCAATCTAACACACGAGCAAACGGAAAGCAAACAAAAAAGACGAACGAAAGAAGGGCGAATAAAAAGGCAAATATATTTGTATTTTCCTGAAAACGTTTTAGAAGTGGGGGAGAGGAAAACGAGAGGCAAATGGCAAATAATGTAATGAAAGAGATGAGAGTTTATGATGGGTACTTGGTAGGCTTGATGTAGAACCTCCCGACAACGGCGCCAGAAATTCTTCCTGCTACTTCTTGAGCTTGCATTGATTTTTCCCTTGAAGAGGAAAGGGTGATGCAATAAAGTAGAGATAAGTATTTCCCTCAGTTAAGAACCAAGGTATCAATCTAGTAGGAGGCACAAACAAGTCTCCAATCTATGCACCTGCACAAACTAACAAACACTTGCACTCAACGCAAAAAGGGGTTGTCAATCCCTTCACGGTCTCGAACAAGAGTGACATCTAATAGAGATAGGTATAAAAGATAAATAAAAAGGCAAACTAAAGTAAATCTAAATAAATTGCAGAAGGTATTTTTCGGTTTTTGGTTTATAGATCTGAAAATATATGATGGAAAATAGACCCTGAGGCCATAGGTTTCACTAGAGGCTTCTCTCGTGAAAGAAAACATACAGTGGGTAAACAAATTACTGTCGAGTAATTAATAGAAAATTGCAAAGTTATGACGATATCCAAGGCAATGATCATGAATATAGGCATCACGTCCATGTCAAGTAGACTGAAACGATTCTGCATCTACTACTATTACTCCACACATCGACTGCTATCCAACATGCATCTAGAGTATTAAGTTCATAAGAACGGAGTAACGCCTTAAGTAAGATGACATGATGTAGAAGGATAAGCTCAAGCAATATGATGAAAACCCCATCTTTTTATCCTTGATGGCAACAATGCAATACGTGCCTTGCTACTTGTCGTGGAATTGTCACGGCAGATGTCCTAGAGAAAGGACTTAGTCGTGGAGCCATCGCAACTAGGAATCTTAAAGGAGTTAATCGGGACAAAGGACACGAGAGGTTTATACTGGTTCGGCCCCTTGTGGTGAAGGTAAAGCCTAGTCCAGTTGTTGTGGTATTGCTAGGTTTCGATGACCAAGGAGCGAATACGCTTGCTTGGCTCTCGATCTGTTGTTTCTTGCCCTAAGCCGCCGCCAGGTCATCCCCTTATATACACGGTTTGACGCCCTGCGGCCTATAGAGTCCCGGCCGGCTCATACAATGTGTCCGGCTCGGTGACAACTCTTACATGCCTTACTTTACAAGTCTTATTCATACATGGCGGTTTATACTTACGGGCCTTAAGCCGCCTCTAGGCTTGGGCCTACTACAAGCCTTATCATAAACCGTCACTTTGCATACTCTTCGGGCTTCACTTAAGTAACCCGCCATTGTGGTTGACCCAGCCCCTCCTGGGCGGGTCATATCTGGTAGTCATATCCCCAACATTAGGCCCCAGGTTGATTTGAACTTTGTTCATGTCAATATTCAACACTTAGAAGAAAACCATTTTCCACTGCTTGTAAAAGATTTATAAACCGCCATGATGCCACCTTCAGAAAATTTGGAAACCAGCCACGACGTCATCTCAACGAATCTTTATCTTAAATGCCTTCCAAAAATTGAGGCGTCTAATTAGCTGGATAATCATCATTTTAGCCTTCCTCATTTTTCGCGCCTGCTTGTTCACCTATCTCCTTATAAATAGGCACGGCCGGTCTTCCTCATTCTTCTTCTTCCTTCTCTCGCAATCCTTCTGTCGCTCGAACTCCGCCACTACCGCAGTGCTCACCGTCGTCCTCAACCTTGGCCGCTGCATCACCCTGAGCTTGTCTAGAGAACGGCGGCGACCCTCTGCAGCAAATTTGCATCCGTAAGTTTTTGCCTTTCCGCACCTTAGATCCGCATTAGGGTTTGCAAGCTCGTCGGTGTTCTTCGCTGTTCATCATGGATTCTTCATAGTTTCTCCACCGCATCCTCTTTTGATCCAAAAGCATGGAACTCATGCGGTAGTTGTTTCACATCCATTTCGGATGCTAGTAGATCCCCTTTTCTTGCACAAAGGCCTCCTTAGAACTGATGAACTCCTCTGCACTAGTTTTTTAGGTCTAGATTTATTTTCCTTTTTTGAACAATCTTGATCCAAAATAGTAGAAGCAGCCTGTGAAACTTGTTTATCTCAGTACTTAGCAAATTTCTTGTCGTTGGCCTCCTTTGAATATCTTTAGTCATGGCGGCTTATCATGCCGTCTCATTTTTTCCTTCATACATCATTAGCCCTTATTTAAGCCGCCATTACGCATCTGTATTGCAAATATTAACCTGTGATTCCACCATTTGATTTAACCAGCAAATTACTTCCTTTTTAGCTTGTCTTCTCACTATGCCGCCAAAGACGATGACAGTTTGCAATTGGGTCCCTTCCACAGTCACGGACGCCACTCTGAAGGATTTCGTTGCCATTGGATTTTTACCGGCGAAGAACATTATGTATTACCGTGCTCCTAACCCGGCCGAAGAAAGTCCTCAGCCCAAGGACGGCGAAGTCATCGCTTTTACTGATCATATGAACCAGGGTTTTTCACCACCCGGCTCAAAATTCTTCAGAGATGTTCTACATTTCTTCAAGCTTCATCCACAAGACCTTGGACCCAATTCCATATCAAACATCTGCAATTTTCAAGTTCCCTGTGAGGTTTATCTTCAAGAAGAACCCACTGTTGAACTCTTCAGAGAGTATTTCTATTTGAACTGCCAGAATGAATACACCAATGGCCCCAGCCTGGAACTTGGTGGAATTTCGATTCAGCGCTGACAGGGTGCTGTTTTTCCCTTAGTAGTCTTACCAAGCCATCCCAAGGATTGTAACCAAACTTGGTTTTATTGCAAAGACACGTTGCCAGCTGATGAAAAACCAATGCCGGGTTATCATGCGGAGCGTCTTGACTCTAAGTTTTTACTCCCTGACAAGCTTACTGCTGCTGAACGTAAGAAGCTCATCCCAACCATCAAAAGAATTCAAGCCTTGTTGGGAAACGGCTTAACTGGAGTTGACTTGATCCATTGTTGGATCGCATGGCGGGTCATCCCTCTGAGTCGCCGCTCTGACTTGATGTATAACTATGTCGGAGGACCAGACGACCCTCTGCGTCATAGTTCTGTACAACTGACTGAAGAGGCCATTGTTGAAATGTCAACCACCCTCATAAACAGTAAATACAAGGACTGCAGTAAAGTTGGATTGAATCCTTTTTGCAAACTTACCCCGGCACCAGAGGTAAATCCTCTTGACCCCCTTTTTCCTTCAGTAGTCAAGTACTTGCATGACTTTTAACCTGTTATCTGCCTACATGCAAAATCTGAATTTTGGAAGGCCAAATATGATCATGAAGCTGCCAAGAAGGCCAGAGCCGCCTCCATAGCCGCCAAGAAGACGACCCAAAAATCCAAGAAGAAAAGAACTGCTTCTAATATGTTAATATCTTCCGGGAGGGGATGTTAATGATATTTTTATCTTTAATGAGATCATTGGCCATTTAGGTCTGCTAGAACTTCCTTTAAAGGGTAGAAGGTTTACCTGGTCAAACATGCAGGATGTCCCACTCCTCGAGCAATTGGACTGGTTTTTTACTTCTGCAAGTTGGATAACTCAATATCCTATGACACAAGTTACACCACTTGCTAGAACTGCGTCTGATCATGTTCCTTGTGTAATTTCCATCTGCACCACAATTCCTAAAGCACATATCTTTAGGTTTTAAAACTATTGGGTACATCAACCTGGCTTCATGGATTGTGTAAGGGAAGTTTGGAACAAACCTTCACATAAGACTCATATATCTGCAGTTATTATGGACAAATTGAAATCCTTGAGGTTTGCACTCAAGAAATGGCAGAAGGGGCTCTCACACATTAAATCTTTGATTGAAAAGTGCAATTGGGTAATTCTATGGCTTGATGATTTGGAGGACTGGAGGCCCGTATCCATACCTGAACACAACTTCATGAAGATATGTAAGTTACACCATGAACACCTGCTACATTTGCAGTTTTTATATTGGAAGAAAAGGTGTACTATCAGATATATAAAGGTGGGAGAGGAAAGTTCTAAATTCTTCCAGGCCATGGCAACAGAGAGGTATAGGAAGAATTCTATTGTTAGTCTTCAACTGTCTGATGGAACAGTTTCTTCAAATCATGGGGAAATAGCTAAGGAGTTTATGATTGCTTTCAAGGGCAGAATGGGAACTGTTAAACCAATATTGTTGGGTAATGAAATAATCTCACTTATCCCAAGAGTGCAAGGTCTTGAGGTGCTCACGCAACCCTTTCAGCTGCAAGAGATTGAAAAGGTCATAAAGGAAATGCCCATTGATAAAGCACCAGGGCCAGATGGTTTTAATGGTCTGTTCATGAAAATATGCTGGTTAATCATTTCCAATGATTTTATTTGTTTGGTAAATGAGTTTCATGCTGGAACTGCTCGTTTGGAAAACCTCAATGAAGCTTTCATTACTTTAATCCCAAAAAAGCAAACACCTGAGGGTGTTGGAGATTTTAGGCCAATCTCTTTGACAAGTGTGGGACTGAAGTTTCTGACTAAACTGGCAGCTAATAGGTTTCAAGAGGAAATCACCAAGTGTGTTCATAAAAATCAGTATGGCTTCATTAAATCAAGAACAATTCAGAACTGTATTGCTTGGATATTTGAGTATATTCATCAATGCAATCATTCCAAGAAGTCAATTATATTGCTCAAGCTTGACTTTGAAAAAGCTTTTGACTCTATTCAGCATGAGGCAATTTTGAAAATCCTTGTAGCAAAAGGTTTTGATAGAAAATGGATTAAATGGGTTCAACAGCTCTTATCTTCTGCAACCTCCTCTATCCTGCTAAATGGTGTGCCTGGAAATCATTTCAAGTGCAAATGTGGTGTCAAGCAAGGAGACCCTATCTCTCCTTTGCTTTTTGTGATTGCTGCTGATCTTCTACAAACTATGATCAATGATCTCTTATGTAGGGGCCTGCTTACCTTGCCATTGCCAACACATGATCCTGATTACCCAGTTGTACAATATGCAGATGATACCTTATTATTTGTAAATGCTGACTCAACTCAGCTGGAGGTCCTCAAGTCAGTGCTCAACTCCTTTTCCTTGGCAACTGGACTGCAAATCAACTTCCATAAGTCTTCAATGTACCCAATCAATGTGGAAGCCTCTGTTGCCTTTTCCCTTGCTGTTCAGTTTGGTTGCCAGCTTGGTTCTATGCCCTTCACTTGTTTGGGACTTCCTGTTGGAACCACGCGACCCAAAATCGTTGATTTGCTACCTTTGGTGGACTGCATGGAAAGAAGGCTAACTGCTAGTTCCTGGTTTTTACCACAGGGCAGTAGGTTGCAGCTGATAAATTCAATGATATCCTCACTCCCTATATTCTTCCTTTGCAGTCTATCCCTACCACAAGGTATTCTAAAACAGTTAGAAAGGATTCAAAGACAGTGCCTTTGGAGGAAATATGGTCAGGAGAAGGGACACTCTTTGGCTGCATGGCCCCTTGTCTGTAGGCCTAAGATGAAAGGGGGACTTGGAATTCTGAATTTGGGACTGCAGAACGATGCACTACTCCTTAAATACCTCAATAAATTTTATAACAAGGCAGATGTGCCATGGGTTAGTTTGGTGTGGGACTCATATTATTTTCAGAGAACTCCTCATGACACTATTCTTTGTGGCTCATTTTGGTGGAGGGACATTTGCAAATTAATGGACAAGTTTCGGGCTGTTACTTCTGTCACTGTTGGAAAAGGGGATTCTGTTCTATTTTGGTTTGATCGATGGGATATTGGCCAGTCTTGCATTCCTCTGCAAGAATGGTTTCCAAGGCTTTTTTCTTTTTGCCTGCAGAAGAACCTTTCTGTCAGGGAAGTGGTACAGGCAGGAAATTTGCAACAAATGTTTTCTTTACCTTTGTCTCAACTGGCTTTTAGGGAGTTCAATCAGTTATGAAGTTTGTTATCTAAGACTTCATTCAACACTGATTGTAATGATAACTGGGCTTGGGGGCACGAGAAGAAGGCAGAGTACTCAGCCAAAAAATACTATGACTTTGTCCACCAGCCAGTTCTGGCTAATCCTATTCTTAGCTGGGTTTGGAAAAGTTGTTGTACCATGACAATAAAAATGTTTGCCTGGCTGGTCATTATGGACAGAGTTAACACCATGGATATGATCGAACGACGCCATTGGAGGATTGATGATGGACCTGGTTGTGTCCTATGCCCGACTGGAGTACTTGAGGATAGGAACCATCTGTTCTTCCAATGTAACTTCAGTATGAGAATCTGGAACTATCTGCAAGTCCCCTGGATGGATAACAATGATATGGTGCAAATTGCATTACATGGAAGGAAGGAGTTTCAAAAGCCCTTTTTCTCAGAGGTGGTTTTTCTTGCATGGTGGAATATTTGGAAAGTTAGGAATGATAGGGCTTTTAGGCATGTCAAACCAACTTTTAGGCAGTGGAGGAATGGATTTATTCATGACATTACTCTTCTTTCACACCGAATCAAAATCAAGTACAAGGAGGCTCTGCTAAAATAGATTGATTTCCTGCCTCCTTGAAGGCCATCTTTTGCCTCATCTTCCTCTCCTAGATATACATTGTAATGTTTTTACGTTTCTTTTCTTAGTCTTCTTTAGCCTTTCTAGTATAGCTTTTTCTTTTCTTTTCTTTGTTCCTCCCCTTGAGAAGTTTTGTAATTGTTATCTCTCTTCTTTCAATAAAATGTTATGGGGTGTAAGCCCTGCAGTCTTCTAGGTCAAAAAAATATGTTCAAGATGGATGATGTTTCTGAGTCGGAGGTAGCCCTTGACTCTCTTGGCCTGCTTTTTAACAACCTTATTAACACTGACTATTGCCAGGATGACACGGGGGCCAGCCAGGTAGTAGAAGAAGAGGTAACTATTTCCTCCGACTCAGAACCTTTGCCAAGACAAAAACCTCGACTGGTAACCCGGAAAGTAAGGTTTTCACACCCTTTGGCTTATTTGGATCCTCATTTTCTTTTGAAAAAATAGCAACACGAGAGCCGCCGTCAGGCCCGGACCAGTGATGACAATGAACTGCCCTCCGGCTTACCAAAAACTCCTCGGAAACGCCAGAATGAGGTTTCTTTCACCTTTGTCTCTTGCTTTTATCAATGAATCTATTTCCTTGCTCTCTTAACTGTGATTTCACTATTGCAGGAGGTTTCTCGTTCTTCTGGCTATTCTTCACAAACTCAATTTCCGGCTTTCAAAACTGCCCCTGGGTAAAGAAAATTATCTTTCTTCTGCATCTTTAAGTCTGTATCATTATACCGACTCATGAAATTCTTCTTAGCGGTCAAGCAAAGCCCAAGAAAGCTAGGGTGGCTAAGCTGGCGGAAGACCCGAAAGACCCTGCTCCTGAACCGGCAATACCAACTCCTGCTCCTGAACAATCTGAAGCACCAGAAGACCCTGCCATCAATGTTCGAATAGATCCTCCTGAACCGTCTATTGATGAAACTATTCTCAACCCGTCTACTGTTGAACTGTCAAGCTCAGTTAACCCGCCGGCGACTTACGACAGTGATGTTTTAATCACTGGTAGTAGATTTGTTGAACCGGGCAATCCAACTATACTGGCCAGGCACTCTACCAAGCAAGAGGCTTTGGAAAGGCAGAAAGTGTGGTTTGATGTCTCTCACTATGCTCACCTGAGTATTAGTGACGTGCTATCTGGATACCTCAGTCATGTGCATTCCAGCTGTGACTTTGAAATTGAGATGGTCAAACAGCTGCAACTGAAATATGAGGTATGCTCTCCGGCTTTCATTAGTTTACATATGCTCTGCTAGCCCCCAAGTCTCCGGATTATGATGAACCTAAATGATCTGTAGACTTATGATATAGGTTGATGCTCTGTCTTAGATTTTCCCTAAGTCAAGTGGATTAGCATAAATTTCACTTGTAGTCCCCAAGGGCCGGCTTAATTCATCATGAATGAGCCGGTACTTAACTTCATAACTGTCTTGAATTAGTCCAAACAAATGTTGTTATCCGGCTCACGATGAAAAACTTTCTTAATATTATGCATTAGCCCCTAAGTGCCAAGCGTTGTTACTTGTAAAACACTTGGGACTTTAATCATAGAAGAGCCATTTTTGCATTTAAAAATTGCTTTGGCAGACATTAGCCCCCAAGTGCCGAGTGGTGTTGCATTGCAAAGCACTTGGGAATTTAATCATTATGACCTTTATTGGAATAATTTTTTGACACACCTGTGCATGTCTGTAGACCGCCATAACTGAATTGGGATCTCAACTGACTGATGCAAAGACCCGGTTGGCGGCTCAAGAGACTGAGATAAAGAATGCTGACTCCAAACTCCAGTTGAGCCTATCTGAAGCAAAGAAACTGAAGACCAGTTTTGATGTGGAGAAAAAAAATCCTGGACCGATGAAAAAACCTTGCTGATACAGCGTGCTGAGACAGCCGAGGCGGCTCTCAAGGAGGTTACCACGGAGCTGACCGGTTTAAAAAACTGTGTGTCTCAGATGGTCTCTGCCATCTTTTGCGAGTCATTGTATTATTTACTTAACTCTAGTTTTGCCAGAAATATAAGCCACGTGCTTAACCTTTTAAAATACTCATAGGTCCACGGAGCAGCAATCTGAGCCAACACAGCTTGACAAAACTCAAGGCGGTTTACACCCTGGTGGAGCAACTGTACACTGGAGCTCAACAGGCGCTTGCCATTATTTCCCCAGCCAACCAAGGACCAAACCTCTTAAGTGATGTTTTGAAGAAGTTATCAATCTTACCCACGAGATTCCAAGAGGTCAAGCGCTCTTGTGCAAGAGTCGGAGACCTAACTGCTCTAAGCCGCTCCAAAGCCTGGGTGCCGGTGCTAGACCTGGTGGATGTAGCTAAGGGGTATCCCAGCTTTAAGGAAGATGGGACTCCGTTTGATCAAGAAGATTTTGCTGCTTGTGTGAGGGGAGTTCGTCCTCATGCTACCATCCTTGGCGACGAGACCAATATTGATAAGTATCAGCCAGATTTTGATGTTGAAAATAAAAATATGGAGACTTCTTCGTATAAAGTGACAGATCTCATCCCGCCGGTTCGCCCACACACTTTTGCCCCAGAAATTGATCCATCTGGTCTAATTGATGATGAAACTGAGTTCGTTGCTCTTCATGGCTTTGATTGGTCCAAGCCCAGTTTCCAACCAGTGGAGGAAGATGATCCGGCGAGGGAGGGGTCGTAACCATCAAAATAATCCGGCTAAGACTTAATGAACCAGCCTTAGCTTAACATCTGCTTAGGAGAAAAAATAGTTTTAACCTTTTGGGCTCCCAACGCCTTGTAATAGGCTAGCTTGAAACTGCATGTTCTGCCTATTCCATCGTGCATATCATACTGCGTACGACTGTTTTTATCCGTCATGTGAATATATGCTTTATATCCTTTATCATATCTGTAGCATTTAAACCTGTTCCTGTATGTAAAAGATGAGAAACTGTCCTGGTGGTTTGTCGCTGGACGGGTCAAAACACCCAATACATAGCTATGAAATTACCATAACGAAATAATCAGGCTAGATGTAAAGATAAATAAGGCTGGAAAGCCTTTGATTAAAGAGAAAACACAGATAAGTCTGTTTATGAACGATAATGTCATACCCGTGCTCTTTGATTCTGGACTGCTGGCTTATGTGACCCGGACAGTAAGGGTGACAACCCAATCTTTTTAGAAGTCAATACTTCCATATGCCTGATGACTATTATACATTGGCAACTTATTGTCAAAGAACCAAGCCGGTTCAAATTGAAACCATACTTACAGTTAGATTCTAGACAACAAAAACCAGTAAAACAAAAGAGTATATTTCAAATAATGTAAATCAAGCATCAAGAAAAAAATTGAGGCTTCTGATTCGAATACGATCAGTAAACCAGACCAAAGGGGTTAAGCTAGGATTCGAATACGATCATGTAGCCCCCAGTGGCTTTGGCGTTGCGTCGATCAAAAGGGTACCGACAGCTATGTTCTCTTTGGTTCGAATATGACCTATGTTTGAACAGGAAGCCCCCAAATGACCTTGAGAGGTTTTTAACAACCCTGATTCGAATACGATCCAAGTCGGACCCAAAAGGGGTTAAGCTATGATTCAGATACAGTCAAGAAGCCCCCTAGTGAGTTTGGCTTTGCGCCGATCAAGAGGGTTACAACAGCTATGTTCTCTTTGGTTCGAATACGACCTATGTTTGAACAGGAAGCCCCCTAGTAACCATGAGGTTTTAATGGCTAGATTCGAATACGATCATGAGCCGGACCAAGAGGTTTAAACTAGATTCGAATACGATCAGCCTCCAATTGGTCGTTTTATACTTAAGAGAACAAAGATATGTGATCATTAAGGAAAAAAGGACAGAGGTCCTGCTTTATTACTTATCATAATATATACAACATCAAAGTATGTACATTATGAGAGCCGGTGGCTCAATTGTAGCAAGGCCTAAGATGAGCAATATTCCACGGCCGGCGGGTCTCGTCCTCCGACTTACGTGAGTCTTTATGCTCTCAAACATCGATAAGGTAGTATGACCCGTTATTCAAGTTCTTGCTGACCACAAAGGGTCCTTCCCAAGATGGGGATAGTTTGTGTGCATCAGACTGATCCTGGATGAGCCGGAGCACTAGGTCACCTTGTTGACTTAACCCGACGACTGTGGTAATGATGCAGGTCCTGTTGGTAAATCGCTGAGCGGGCTGCCGCTAAGTCACACTCTTCATACAATAAGTCAAGCGCATCCTGACGGGCTTGTTCGTTACCAGCTTCAACGTAAGCCGCCACGCGGGGTGAGTCATGATGGGTGTCACTGGGCAGAACTGCCTCTGCTCCATAAACCATGAAGAAAGGCATATAACCCGTAGATCTGTTGGCGGTAGTACTGATGCTCCATATCACAGAGGTAACTCTTCCACCCAACAACCCGGTGTTCACTGTAAAGGGACCATAAGACAGTGTTTTAGACCTTTCAGGATTTCTTGATTGGCTCTTTCAGCTTGACCATTGGATTGGGGGTGAGCTACTGATGAAACATCAAGCCGAATATGTTCCCGTTGGCACAACTCTTCCATAGCTCCTTGGGACAGGTTGGTGCCGTTGTCAGTAATAATGTTGTGTGGAAAACCAAAACGAAAGATCACTTTCTTCATGAATTGAACCGCCGTGGCCGCATCACACTTACTGACCGGCTCTGCCTCAACCCACTTTGTGAACTTGTCCACTTCCACCAAAAGGTGCGTCTTTTTATCTTTTGATCTTTTGAAAGGACCAACCATGTCAAGCCCCCAGACTGCAAACGCCCAAGTAATTGGAATCATCCGCAATTTCTGAACCGGCACGTGCGCCCCTCGTGCGAATTTTTGACACCCATCGCACCTACTGACCAGATCCTCCGCATCAGCGTGAGCCGTTAGCCAGTAAAAACCATGACAGAAAGCCTTGGCCACAAGAGACTTTGAACCGGCATGATGGCCACAATCTCCTTCATGGATCTCACGAAGAATTTCTTGACCTTCTTCAGGAGATACACAACGTTGAAACGCTCCGGTGACACTGCGATGATACAACTCACCATTGGAAATTGTCGTTGACTTAGACCGTTGGGTTATCTGTCTAGCCAAAGTCTCATCCACCGGCAACTCGCCCGGGTCATATAAGACAAATACGACACTGTCCAATCTGGAATCACATGAAGAGTCACCACCAATTGTGCTTCTGGGTCTAGAACAGCCAAGTCTTCCTCTGTAGGCAACCTGACAGAAGGGTTATGCAGAACATCTAAAAAAGTGTTAGGAGACACCGGCTTATGCTAAGATCCCAACCGGCTTAAAGCATCGACTGCTTCATTCTTTCTGCGGTCAATCTGCTACACTTGATAACCCTTGAAGTGTCCAGCAACAGCGTCAACCTCACGGCGATAAGCCGCCATGAGAGGATCCTTGGAATCCCACTTGCCTGATACTTGCTGAGCTACCAAATCTGAGTCGCCAAGGCACCGTACCCGGCTTAAACTCATTTCTTTAGCCATTCGAATACCATGGAGTAAGGCCTCATACTCAGCCGCGTTGTTAGTATAAGGAAACATCAACCACAACACATAACAAAATTTGTCACCTTGAGGAGAAGTTAAAACAACTCCAGCCCCGAGCCTTCCAATTGTCTGGACCCATCAAAATGAATCATCCAATATGTGTTGTGTGGATTCTCTTCAGGTATCTACAACTCTGTCCAATCGTTAATGAAGTCCACCAGTGCTTGAGATTTGATGGCAGTACGTGGTACATACTTTAAACCATGAGACTCAAGTTCAATGGCCTACTTGGCGACTCGTCCCGTGGCTTCTCTATTTTGAATTATATCTCCTAAAGGATCAAAGCTAACCACAGTGATAGGATGACCTTGAAAGTAATGCTTAAGCTTCCGTCTCGCCATGAACACCCCATAAACAAGTTTCTGCCAATGTGGATATCTCTGTTTGGACTCAATGAGCACCTCACTGACATAGTAAACCGGCCGTTGAACCGGATATTCCTTGCCATCCTCTTTGCGCTCTACAACAATGGCCACACTGATAGCACGTGTGTTAGCAGCCACGTATAACAACAGTGGCTCTTTATCAACGGGAGCAGCAAGAACTGGCGGCTCAGCGAGCTGTCTTTTCAGATCTTCAAAGGCAGAGTTAGCAGCATCACTCCAGACAAAATCGTCCGTCTTCTTCATCATTTGATATAACGGCATAGCCTTCTCACCTAATTGGCTTATGAAACGGCTTAAAGCTGCAACACGACCCGCCAACCGCTGAACATCAGTGATGCACGCCGGCTTAGCCAAAGACGTAATCGCCTTTATTTTCTCCGGGTTAGCTTCAATGCCTCTGTTAGACACCAAAAACCCCAAAAGCTTACCTGCCGGTACTCCAAAAACGCACTTGGTCGGGTTAAGCATAATCTTGTAGACCCCGAGGTTATCAAAGGTTTCCTTCAGATCATCCACCAGAGTTTCCTTCTCTCTGGATTTCACCACTATATCGTCCACATAAGCATAAACATTACGCCCAATCTGATTATGAAGACAGTTCTGCACACACCGCTGATAAGTCGCATGGGCACTCTTAAGCCCAAAAGGCATAGATACATAGCAGAAGGCTCCAAACGGGGTAATGAAAGCCGCCTTCTCCTGGTCCTTAACTGCCATCTTGATCTGATGATAGCCAGAATAAGTGTCCAAAAAACTCAAACGCTCACAACGTGCTATAGCATCAATGATTTGATCAATACGAGGGAGAGCAAAAGGATCAGCCGAACAAGCCTTGTTTAAATCTGTGTAATCCACACACATACGCCAAGTGTCGTTCCTTTTGAGCACAAGCACCGGGTTAGCCAACCACTCTGGGTGAAAAATTTCAACAATAAACCCGGCCGCTAAGAGCCGGGCCACCTCTTCTCCAATAGCCTTGAACCTTTCCTCGTTGAACCGCCGAAGAAACTGCCTGACCGGTTTAAACTTTGGATCAATATTGAGAGTGTGCTCAGTGAGTTCTCTCGGTACACCCGGCATGTCAGAAGGCTTCCATGCAAAGATGTTCCGGTTCTCACGGATGAACTCGATGAGCGCGCTTTCCTATTTGGGATCCAAGTTAGCACTGATAATGAATTGTTTGGATGAGTCACCAGGCACAAAATCAATCATCTTGGTATCGTCAGCTGACTTAAACTTCAGCGCCGGCTCATGCTCCGTAGTTGGCTTCTTTAAAGATGTCATGTCTGCCGGGTCAACATTGTCTTTGTAGAATTTTAACTCCTCCGCCGCGCAAACAGATTCTGCGTAAGCAGCATTGCCTTCCTCACACTCTAAGACTATCTTCCGGCTTCCATGTACTGTGATAGTACCTTTATAACCCGGCATCTTGAGTTGCAGATAAACATAACACGGCCGCGCCATGAATTTTGCATAAGTCGGTCATCCAAACAGGGCGTGATACGGAGGCTACTTCCAGTTCAATCTTACCAACTGGATATGCCGACTTACCAGGCACTACTCCATGGAAAATAGTGTTGGACGTCTTAAGACTTTTGTCAGTCAACCCCATGCGACGGAACGTCTCATAATAGAGGATGTTGATGCTACTGCCTTCATCCATGAGTATTTTAGTGAATTTATATCCGCCAACCTGAGGCGCCACCACCAAAGCCAGATGACCCGGATTGTCAGCCTGGGGAGGGTGATCTTCCCTACTCCACAGAATAGGCTGCTCAGACCATCTCAAATAACGAGTAACCGCCGGCTCAACAGCGTTGACCGCTCTCTTATGAAGCTTCTGGTCTCTTTTGCACAAACTGGTGGTGAACACATGATACTGCCTACTACTTAGCTGCTTTGGGTTACTCTGAAATCCGGATTGCTGCTGCTGTTGACCTCCTTGGCCAGATTGCTGATTGTAACCACCTTGATTACCTTGATGGCCATGGCCATGAAAACCGCCACCGCCTGAATTGCCGTCCGGGCCATGAAAGCCGCCGCCGCCTGAGCCACTGCCAGGTCCATGATTACCATCGAACATGTTAGAATTCTTGAAAGCCTTCATGATCGTACAATCTTTCCATAGATGGGTGACCGGCTTCTCTCGGGTGCCGTGTCTTGGACAGGGTTCATTTAGCAACTGCTCGAGGGTGGGACCTGACCCGCTTGACCGAGGAGGTGGCCTCCCTTTGCACCGTTGATTGTTGCCCTGTGCGTTGGTGTTAGCCACAAACTCCAGACTACCGTCAGCCTTACGTTTATTATTACCTCCTTGATTTGCCGGGTTATGCTGGTGACCTTTGCCATTGCCGTTCTTCTTACCCTTCCATGTCTTCTCTTCGGCAGACGCGGGATCCTTGGTACTATCAGAGTCGGCGTATTTGACCAGAGCCGCCATCAGCTAGCCCATGTCATTGCAATCAAGCTTGAGCCGCCCAAGCTTCTGTTTCAGAGGTTCAAAATGGCAATTTTTCTCCAACATTAAGACCGCGGAGCCTGCATCCAGCTTATCAAATGAATTTATTATTTCCTTCACCCGGCGCACCCAATGGGTCGTGGATTCACCTTCCTCTTTCTTGCAATTAGTCAAGTCCACAATCGACAAGGGTTGCTTGCGTGTATCTTTGAAGTTCTGAATAAACCGGGCTTTTAACTCTGCCCATGAGCCGATGGAATTGGGTGGCAACCCCTTCAACCAAGTGCGAGCTGTTCCATCTAACATCATAGTGAAGTACTTGGCCATTGCTTCGTCACTGACCTCCAATAATTCCATGGCCATCTCGTAACTTTCAATCCATGCCCCGGGCTGTAAGTCGGTTGTGTAATTAGACACCTTATGAGACCCCTTAAAATCCTTTGGCAAGCGCACATTACGCAGAGCCGACACCAAGCAAGGGACACCTCCAGTCCTCGTGGCCACGCCCGCTTCAACAGAGGTCGTTGGATAAACCAGAAAAACCTAGTGAGCCGCCTGCTCAGCTGCCTACTGAACCGACCGCTCAGCCTCTTGGCGGATCCTATCCTGGTCAACCAAGTTAAGAGCTCCATCGTGCGCCGGGTCATGCCTGCATGGCTGGTTACGACGCTGGGCATTGCTTGACATGGCCGCTGAATCCGTGTGCCTGATATAGCTCGGGCTCTAGCTTCGGCGAGGGGTCGAATGGATCCTGTCTCGACTATAAGAGTATGCCTCCTGCTGTGCCAGAGCCGTCTAAAGAAGTTCTCTGACCCTTCGCATTTCGATCGCCGTCGGAGAGTCGCCTTCCATCGGGAGAGCCGCCAAACATGCCGATGCAGCGATCACATTCTCCAAAGTGTTAGAAAAATGACCCGGTGGTGTTGGTGCATAATGAGGCGGAGCAGTATTCACACGAGGGGGTTCCATAGCCCGCGGTTGAACTGGTGCCCTAGCCCTGGGTGTTGTAATCCGGTTTGCCTCCGGCGGGTTACTGGACCGGCCCCGGGTGTGTGGAAGAGGTTCCTAGGATCGTAAGTCAGTGGCAGACGTGATTGAGTCTTCTGGTGCCTTCTACTCATGACCTCGTTTGATGTGTTCAGATCCATCGTGAGCCGAAAGGTCTCTGATTGAAGCTGCTGAGCCCGAGCATCCAAAGCCGCCCGCTCAGCAGCCATCCCGACGTCCTCCGCCGCCAAGTTTTCCTTGGCTTGTGCTACCTCCCCGCGTAACCATGCCACCTCCGCATCATGCTGATCCTTATCTGCCGGTTTGACCACGGCGGTCAATAGGGCTGTCATCCTATCCATGAGATCCATCAGCACCTAAGCCGGCGGGTGCGCGGGGTCTCCTGACCCGGCCGCTGCCGACCCGGTGGTTATTGCTGCCACAGCCATAGAGTTTTGAGCGGGCTGCGTACCAGTCATGAAGATCCCCGCTCTGTTCGGCGGCTCAAAGGGGTCCGAAATACTGCTGCCACCGGAACAGCCCCCAAGCCCGCCATCTTGTAGTTGATACAATGAATCCATCTCACCTGTGGACGACTCACCATCAGAGTAGACGGCCGTCTCACCGCCATCCACAGATCCTTCAAAAAACTCCCCTCCGTGGATGCAACCCACAAAGGCATGCCTCATGGTGGGCTGAGTCCAGGCGGGTCTCGCACGCTGAGCCGTCTCGATGAGGTCGGTGCAGATGTCCGGCTCAGGGCCCGGCTCGCCGATCCGGCCGATGAAGATGTGGATTCCGCCGAAGGGGACCCGGTACCCGTACTCAATTGAGCCAGCGTCGGGGCCCCAGCCTGCATTGTCGTTGTAGAGCTTGCCGCGACGACTCTTGGTCATCCGGCCCACAACGTATCCCTTGAGCCCTTCGAAGTTGCCCTTCGAGAACTCAAATCCACCGTGCGCTGGCCCCATGGTGGGTGCCAACTGTCATGGAATTGTCACGGCAGATGTCCTAGAGAAAGGACTTAGTCGTGGAGCCATCGCAACTAGGAATCTTAAAGGGGTTAATCGGGACAAAGGACACGAGAGGTTTATACTAGTTCGGCCCCTTGCGGTGAAGGTAAAGCCTAGTCCAGTTGTTGTGGTATTGCTAGGTTTCGATGACCAAGGACCGAATATGCTTGCTTGGCTCTCGATCTGTTGTTTCTTGCCCTAAGCCGCCACCGGGTCATCCCCTTATATACACGGGTTGACGCCCTGTGGCCTATATAGTCCCGGCCGGCTCATACAACGTGTCCGACTCGGCGACAACTCTTACATGCCTTACTTTACAAGTCTTATTCATACATGGCGGTTTATACTTACGGGCCTTAAGCCGCCTCTGGGCTTGGGCCTACTACAAGCCTTATCATAAACCGTCACTTTGCATACTCTTCGGGCTTCACTTAAGTAACCCGCCATTGTGGTTAACCCGGCCCCTCCTGGGCGGGTCATATCTGGTAGTCATATCACCAACACTACCCCTACTTTGTCACTGGGTGAGGACACCGCAAGATTGAACCCAAAACTAAGCACCTCTACCATTGCAAGAAGATCCAATCTAGTTGGCCAAACCAAACCGACAATTCAAAGACAAATACGAAGATATTTGATCAAGCATAAAAGAGTTTAGAAAAGACTCAAATAATATTCATAGATAATATGATCATAAATCCACAATTGATTGGATCTCGACAAACACACCGCAAAAGAATATTACATCGTATAGAACTCCAAGAACATCGAGGAGAACATGGTATTGAAGATCATAGAGAGAGAAGAAGCCACCTAGCTAGTAGCTATGGACCTTTAGGTCTGTGGTAAACTACTCATGCTTCATCAGAAGGGCAATAAGGTTGATGTAGATGCCCTCCGTGATCGAATCCCCCTCCGGCAGGGTGCCAGAAATGGCCCCAAGATGGGATCTCACGGGAACAGAGGCTTTCAGCGGCGGAAAAGTATTTTGGTGGCTGCCTCTGATGGTCTGGGAATATTTGGGTATTTATGAAGGAAGAATTAGGGTTGGAGGACACTCGAGGGGCCCACAAGCCCTCAGGGCGCCCCCAGGGGCGTGCCTGGCAGGCTTGTGGCCTCCTCGCTCATCGACTGACCCCCTCTCCAAGCTTTGTGGATGTCTTCTGGTCCAAGAAAAATCACCATAAGGTTTTATTCCATTTGGACTCCGTTTGATATTCCTTTTCTGTAAAACTCAAAAACAAGGAAAAACAGAAACTGACACTAGGCTCTGGGTTAATAAGTTAGTCCCAAAATAACATAAAATAGCATATTAATGCATATAAAACATCCAAACAAATAATATAATAGCATAGAACAATAAAAAATTATAGATACGTTGGAGACGTATCAATGATTGTTCCCCGACGGCAGCCCGACATCACCGGGAGAGAGAGAGGGAGAGAGGCTCCATCTCTAATTTCTTCCTCCATGCCCCCCTAGATGGGGAGAGGTTCTCCCCTTTGGTCCTTAGCCACCATGGCTCCTAGAGGGGCGAGAGACCCTACAAGATTTTTGGTCTTACCATTTCTCTGTTTTCGCTATTATTTTCTGGCTGAACACTGTCTCATTTATAGCCAGAGATGCGTAACTCTAATAGGGATGAATTTTGAGGGGATTTTCTCTGGAAATTAGCTTTCTAGTGGCGAAAGAAGAGCTCCAACTGGCTCAAGGGCTTCCCACACGGGCCCATGGCGCGACCTATGGGTGGTCGTGCTACCTTCCCATGTGGGGCCCTTGGACATCATTTTGCGTTGATTCCTTCACCCAAAATCACATATATTCCAGGGAAATTCATATTAAATCACCGGGGTGTTTCAACCTTCCTAGATACTGATTTTCCACAAAACAAAAGGCATGCAAAAAAGGAACCGACACTAGCACTAGATTGGTAGGTTAGTCCAAAAAATAATATAAAAGTGCGCCAGAACAATTAATAGACGATGAAGACCTCTCATGCTACACATCAGTTACTTTCATTTCAAATTTCTTCAAGACATCAAATTCATGCATGTAACCAGCTTAAATTGAAAAAACAAACACAAGAAACCCCTGCAACAACTGGATGACCTAGAATGATTACAAGGCCCACATAAATACCTAACGTTGTCGCATGAGTACACACCTGGTTGGTTACATAGATTGTCTCTTTGTCCATGGCGCTTTGTAGGATAGAAAGTATGTCTAGAGGGTGGGAGATTAGACTACTTGACCAAATAAAAATCTATCCTTTTACCAATTTTAGTTGTGGGCAGATTTTAGCAATTAGCACAAGTCAAGCAATCAACCTACACATGAAATTCTAAGAGTATAGCAGCGGAAAGTAAAACATTGCATATGAAGGTAAAGGGAAGGGTTTGGAGTATGCAAACGCAATGGAGATACGGAGATTTTTGGCGTGGTTCCGATAGGTGGTGCTATCATATGTCCAGTTGATGGAGACTTCCTCCCACGAAGGATAACGGTTGCGCAAGTCCATGGAGGGCTCCACCCACGAAGGGTCCACGAAGAAGCAACCTTGTCTATCCCACCATGGCCATCGCCCATGAAGGACTTGCCTCACTTGGGTAGATCTTCACGGAGTAGGCAATCTCCTTGCCCTTACAAACTTATTGGTTCAACTCCACATCACAATGGAGGCTCCCAAGCGACACCTAACCAATCTAGAAGACCATATAGGATCGAAAGTATGTCTAGAGGGGGGGAGGGTGATTAGACTACTTGACTAAATAAAAATCTAGCCTTTTCCCAATTTTAAGTCTAGGAAGATTTTAGCAACTTATCACAAGTCAAGCAATCAACCTACACATGGAATTCTAAGAGTATAGCATCGGAATGTAAATCATTGCATATGAAGGTAAAGGGGAGGAGTTTGGAGGGAGAAAACACAATGTAGACACATAGATTTTTGGCGTGGTTCCGATAGGTGGTGCTATCGTACATCCACGTTGATGGAGACTTCAACCCATGAAGGGTAACGGTTGTGCGAGTCCACGGAGGGCTCCACCTATGAAGGGTCCATGAAGAAGCAACCTTGTCTATCCCACCATGGCCATCACCCACGAAGGAGTTGCCTCACTTGGGTAGATCTTCACGAAGTAGGCTATCTCCTTGCCCTTACAAACTCCTTGGTTCAACTCCACAATCTTGACGGAGGCTCCCAAGTGACACCTAACCAATCTAGGAGACAACACTCTCCAAAAGGTAATAGATGGTGTGTTGATGATGAACTCCTTGCTCTTGTGCTTCAAATGATAGTCTCCCCAACACTCAACTCTCTCTTACAGATTTGGATATGGTGGAAAGATTATTTGAGTGGAAAGCAATTTGGGGAAGGCTAGAGATCAAGATTCTTGTGGTTGGATTGGAATATCTTGGTCTCAACACATGAGTAGGTGGTTCTCTCTCAGAAAATGAATGCTGGAAGTGTAGGCACGTTCTGATGGCTCTCTCCATGAATGGAGGATGGGTGGAGGGGTATATATAGCCTCCACATAAAATCTAACTGTTACACACAATTTACCAAACTCGGTGGGACCGAATAGTGAAACTCGGTCAAACCGATTTAGTTCAAAATGTGAACATTAGGCTTTTTGGTGGGACCGACATGTCAACTCGATGGGACCGATTTTGTTAGGGTTAGGGCATAACGTAATCTCGGTGATACTGATCACATGAACTCGGTGAGACTGATTTCTATAATAGGAAAATAGAGAGTTGGTCAGGCAAACTCGGTGGGACCGGTCGCTCATTTCAGTGAGACCAAAACGTTATGAAGAAGAAACAGAGAGTTTGCATTATGAACTCGGTGGGACCGATCGCTCATCTCGGTTAGACCCAAACGTTACGAAGGGAAACAGAGAGTTTGCAATCCATCTCGGTTAGACCGAGATCCCTATCGGTGAGACCGAACTAATTAGGGTTTCTGGCTATGGCTATGTCAAATGAACTCGGTGGCGCCGAATAGATAAAATCGGTGGGACCGAGTTGGACTTTTTGTTTGGGACATATGTGGATATGAGAAAGTGGTTGAGGGCTTTGGAGCATATCACTAAGCATTTTGAGCAAGCAAGCCATTAAGAAACACCTGATCCCCTTTTAATAGTATTGGCTTTTACTATGGACTCAATGTGATCTTGGATCACTAAAATGAAAATGTAGAGTCTTGAGCTTGTGCCAATATGTGTCCTTAGAATTTTGAGGAGTCCACATCTCTAGTCCATGTCATGCCAGTCATTGAACTTTCCGAAATGATTATCTTGAAAGAATTAGTCCAATGAGTTATATGTTGTTAAGAATTACCAAAACCACCCAGGGATTAGTTGCAATTTCAGACACCACTCTCCAAAAGGTAATAGACGGTGTGTAGATGATGGACTCGTTGCTCTTGTGCTTCAAATGATAGTCTCCCCAACACTCAACTCTCTCTCACATATTTAGCTATGGTGGAAGAGGGATTTGAGTGGAAAGCAACTTGGGGAAGGCTAGAAATCAAGGTCCAAAAGGTTGGAATGGAATATCTTGACCTCAACACATGAGTAGGTGGCTCTCTCTCAGAAAATGGATGGTGGAAGTGTAAGCACATTTTCATGGCTCTCTCACAAATGGAGAAGGGGTGGAGGGGTATATAGCCTCCACATAAAATCCAACCGTTACAAACTTTTGACCCATCTCGGTGGCACCGATGAGAAAACTCGATGGGACCGCTATGTTCAAAAATATGAACGTTAGGAATCTTGGTGGGACCGACTGGAACAACTCGGTTTGACCGATGTGCTAGGGCTTAGGGAAAACATCATCCCGGTGGCACCGATTGCATCAATTCGATGAGGCCGAAGTGAAGCAATAAGCGATAGAGAATCTGTCAGGCCAACTCGGTGAGATCGATCGCATAAGCTCGGTGAGACCAAAGTAAATGCAATAGATCATAGAGCGCTGGCAAGGCCATCTCGGTGAGACCGAGATCCGTATCGGTGTGACCGAATCTTTAGGGTTTCTGAGTTGCTATGCCAAGTAAACTTGGTGGCTCTGGATAGAAAGTATCGGTGGGGCCGAGTTTGGATTTAGGTTTTGGACGTATTTGGATGGAGAAAGTGGCTGAGGGTTTTGGAGCAATATCACTAAACACTTGAGCGAGTAGACCATTAAGCAACACCTCATCCCCTTTTAATAGTATTGGCTTTCCTATGGACTCAATGTGATCTTGGATCACTAAAATAGAAATGAAGAGTCTTGAGATATTGCCCATCTTTGTCCTTATCATTTTGAGGGGTCCACATCTCTAGTCCATGCCATGCTAATCATTGAACATGCTGAAATATTTATCTTGAATGGATATTAGTTCAATGAGCTATATGTTGTTATGAATTACCAAAACCACCCGGGGATTAGTTGCACTTTCAATCTCCCCCTTTTTGGTAATTGATGACAACATATAGATCAAATCTTTGATAAATGGTAAAATGAATGAAATACATCGTCGCTTTGAGATGTATGTGATAAGCAAGAGCTTCCCCTAAATTTGTGCATTATTTAAGATTTGCGTTTGAATACAAATGCACAATCGATTAGGATAATGGGTCACTCTTCCATGTCACATACATCTTAGTGAAGCGCACAAAATGATAAGAGTGAAATAACATGCACGTGATACGTCCATTTTGCATCATGTTTTCCTACTGTTATTTATAATGTTTTTATGCATAATAATGCTTCTTGGAGTATTTCTAATGCCTTTCCTCTCATAATATGCAAGTTTTAAGAAAAGAGGGAGAATGCCGACAGCTGGAATTTTGGACCTAGTAAAGCTACGTCAGAGTTACCTATTCTGCACATCTCCAAATGAGTTGGAAATCTACGGAGAATTATTTTGCAATATACGAGAAATATTGGAGCAAATAATTACCATAGGGGGTCCACCAGGTGGGCACAACCCACCTGGGCACGTCAAGGAGCCCAGGCGTGCCCTGGTGGGTTGTGCCCTCCTCGGCCCACCTCTGGTGCCCATCTTCTGGTATATAGGTCATTTTGACCTGGAACAAATCACAGGGGACTTTCGGGATGAAGCGTCACCGTCTCAAGGCGGAACTTGGGTAGGAGCACTTTTGCCTTCCGCCGGGGGAACTTCCTTCTCAGAGGGGGAAATCATCATCATCACCTTATTAGGGCCTAAGGGAATGCATTATGGAGTAGTTATTAGATGATGGGTTGCTAGAGTGACAGAAGCTTAAACCCTAGTTTATGCGCTACTTCGTAAGGGGTTGATTTGGATCCAAAAGTTTAATGCTATGGTTAGATTTTATCTTAATACTTTTCTCGTAGTTGCGGATGCTTGCGAGGGGGTTAATCATAAGTAGGAGGTTTGTTCAAGTAAGAACAACACCTAAGCACCGGTCCACCCACATATCAAATTCTCAAAGTGGCGAACACGAACCAAACCAACATGATGAAAGTGACAAGATGAAATTACCGTGTACCCTCAAGAATGCTTTGCCTATCATAAGAGACTGTTTTGGCCTATCCTTTGCTACAAAAGGATTGGGATACCTTGCTACACTTTATTTACCGTTATCATTACTTGCTTGTGACAAATTATCTTGCTATCAAACTACCTATTACCGACAATTTCAGTGCTTGCAGAAAATACCTTGCTGAAAACCACTTGTCATTTCCTTCTCCTGCTCGTTGGGTTCTATACTCTTACTTATTGAAAGGACTATGGTTGATCCCCTATACTTGTGGGTCATCAAGGCTCTTTTCTGGCACCATTGCCTGGGAGTGAAGCGCTCTTGGTAAGTGGAAATTGGTAAGGAAAAATTATTACTACGTGCTGAAAGTTATTGTCACTTGTTACTATGGAGAATAATCCTTTCAGGGGCTTGTTCGGGGTATCTTCACCTCGACCGGAACCATAATTAGTTGCCCCTCAATATAATGCACCTACTGAAAATATTGGTTATGAAATTCCTTCAGGTATGATAGAACAACTGCTAGCTAATCTTTATGAAGGAGATGGAACCGAACATCCTGATATGCACTTGATATATGTGGATGAAATTTGTGGATTATTTAAGCTTGCAAGTTTATCCGGAGATGAAGCTAACAAGAAGGTTTTCCCTTTATCTTTGATGGTGAAAGCATTGAAATGGTATAGGCTATGCAATGATATTGGATCTTGGAACTGGAATTGATTGAAATTGGAATTTCACCAAAACAATTATCCTATGCATCTAGTTCACCGTGATTAGAATCAAATATATAATTTTTGGCCTAGTGAAGGATAAAGTATCGCTCTAGCTTGGGGGAGGCTTAATTCAATGTTATATTCATGCCCCAATGATAAGATCTCGAGAGAAATTATCATTCAGGATTTTTTATGCCCGTCTTTCTCGTGATGATCAATCCATGCTCGATACTTCTTGTACCGGTTCTTTTATGAAGAAGACTATTGAATTCAGGTGAGATATTTTAGAAAGAATTAGACGCAACTCTGAAGATCGGGAACTCGATGAAGGTAAAGAGTCGGGTATTAAGCTTGAGTTTGATTGTGTTAAATCTTTTATGAATACCGATGCTTTTCAAAAGTTTAGCACCAAATATGGACTTGACTCTGAGATAGTAGCCTCTTTCTGTGAATCATTTGCTACTCATGTTGATCTCCCTAAGGAGAAGTAGTTTAAATATCATCCCCTATTAAAGAGAAAATTAAAGAACCGGTAATAGCTAAAGATGAAACTATTGTTTATAATGTTGATCCAGTTGTACCTACTGCTTATATTGAAAAAACACCTTTTCCTGTTTGGATAAAAGAACATGCTAAGGTTTCAACTGTGGTTCGCAAAAGTAATATTAGAGCACCTAAACCTGTTGAACAAATTAAAGTAGAACCTAGTGTTGCTATGGTTAAAGATCTCTTGGTATAAAATATAGACGGGCATGTTATTTACTTCTGTGATGAAGCTGCTAGAATTGCTAAACTAGATGAAAAATATAAACACAGACCTGTTGTTGGCATGCATGTTGTCTCTGTCTAAATAGGAGATCATTTTTATCATGGTTTATGTGACTTAGGTGCTAGCGTGAGTGCTATCCCTCTTACCTTATATCAAGAAATTATGAATGACATAGCACCCGCTGAAATAGAGGACATAGATGTTACTATTAAACTTGCTAATAGAGACACAATCACAACACTTGGGATTGTTAGAGATGTTGAAGTCTTGTGTGGGAAAATAAAATATCATACTGATTTTCTTGTTCTTGTTTCCCCACAATACGACGTTTGTCCCATTATCTTTGGTAGACCCTTCTTGAACACTATCAATGCCACTATAGATTGTCATAAGCAAACCGTCAGTGTTAGCTTTGGTGATGAGTCTCATGAATTTAATTTATCTAAGTTTAAAAGACAACCTCATAAGAAAGAGTTGCCTAGAAAGGATGAAATAATTGGTCTTGCTTCTATTGTTGTGCCTCCTACTGACTCACTAGAACAATATTTGCTAGACCATGAAAATGATATGTATATGCATGAAAGAAATGAGATAGATAAGATTTTCTTTGAACAACAACCTCTGCTTAAACACAATCTGCCTATTAAAACTCTAGGAGGTTCTCCTCCACCTAAGGTGATCCCGTGTTTGAATTAAAACAATTGCCTGACACTTTGAAGTATGCTTATCTTGATGAAAACAAGATATATCATGTTATTATTAGTGCTAACTTTTCAGAACATGAGGAAGAAAGATTATTGAAAATTCTAAAGAAGCACCGAGCTGCTATTGGATATACTCTTGATGATCTTAAGGGCATTAATCCCACTCTTTGTCAACACAAGATTAATATGGAACCTAATGCTAAGCCCATTGTTTATCATCAACGACGTTTGAATCCTAAGATGAAAGAAGTGGTAAGAACTGAAATGCTAAAGCTTCTGGAAGTAGGTATAGTCTATCCCATAGCTGATAGTAGATGGGTAAGTCTCGTTCATTGTGTCCCTAAGAAGAGAGCTATTACTATTGTTCCTAATGATAAGAATGAACTCATTCCACAAAGAATTGTTACTGGCTATAGAATGGTAATTGATTTTAGAAAAAATAAATAAAGGAACTAGAAAAGATCATTACCCTTTGCCTTTTATTGATCAAATGTTATAAAGACTATCTAAGCACACACACTTTTGTTTTCTCGATGGATATTCTGGTTTTTCTCAAATACCTGTTTCACAACCTGATCAAGAGAAAACCACCTTTACTTGTCCTTTTGTAACTTATGCTTATAGACGTATGCCTTTTGGTTTATGTAATGCACCTGCTACCTTTCAGATATGTATGACTGCTATATTCTCTGATTTTTGTGAAAAGATTGTTGAGGTTTTCATGGATGATTTTTCTGTTTATGGAACTTCTTTTGATGATTTCTTGAGCAACCTTCACCAAGTTTTGCAGAGATGCGAGCAAACCAATCTTGTCTTAAATTGGGAGAAGTGTCACTTTATGGTTAATGAAGGTATTGTCTTGGGGCATAAAATTTCTGAATGAGGTATTGAGGTGGACAAAGCTAAAGTTGATGCAATTGAGAAAATGCCATGTCCCAGAGATATTAAAGGTATTCGTAGTTTCCTTAGTCATGCTAGTTTCTATAGGAGATTTATTAAAGACTTCTCTAAAATGTCTAGGCCTCTTACAAATCTTTTACAAAAGGATGTTCCATTTGTTTTCGATGATGATTGTGTAGAAGCCGTTGAAACACTTAAGAAAGCCTTGATTTCTGCACCTATTGTTCAACCACCTGATTGCAACTTGCCTTTTGAGATTATGTGTGATGCTAGTGATTCTGTTGTTGGTGCTGTTCTAGGACAAAGAGTTGATAAGAAGTCATATCTTATCCATTATGCTATCAAAACTCTAGACAATGGCCAAAGAAATTATGCTACACTGAACAAGCATTTTTAGCAATTGTGTTTACTTGTGATAAATTCAGAACTTACATTGACGACTCTAAAGTTTCTGTTTACACCGATCATGCTGCTATTAAATATCTTATGGAAAAGAAAGATGCTAAACCTAGACTCATTAGGTGGGTTCTCTTGCTACAAGAATTTGATTTACTGATAGGAAAGGAGCTGAGAACCCTGTTGCTGGTAACTTGCCTAGGTTAGAAAATATGCTTGATGACCCACTACCTATTGATGATAGTTTTCCTGATGAACAATTAGCTGCAATAAATGTTTCTCATAACACTCCTTGGTATGCTAACTATGCTAATTACATTTTTGCGAAATATATACCACCTAGCTTCACATACCACCAAAAGAAGAAATTCTTATATGATTTAAGACATTACTTTTGGGATGACCCACATCTTTACAAAGAATGAGTAGATGGTATTATTAGACGTTGTGTACCTGGGCATGATCAGGGACAAATCCTATGGAAATGTCACTCTGAAGCTTATGGAGGGCATCATGCAGGAGATAGAACTGCTCACAAGGTATTGGAATCTAGTTTTTATTGGCCTACTCTCTTCAAGGATGCCCATAAGTTTGTTTTATCTTGTGATGAATGCTAAAGAATTTGTAATATCGGTAAGCGTCAAGAAATGCCCACGAATTATTCACTTGTTGTTGAACCATTTGATGTTTGGGGTTTTGATTATATGGGACATTTTCCTTCCTCTAATGGGTATACACATATTTTGGTTGTTGTTGATTATGTTACTAAGTGGGTAGAAGCTATTCCAACTAGTAGTGCTGATCTTCCATTAAAATGCTTAAAGAGGTTATTTTCCCAAGGTTTGGAGTCCCTAGATATTTAATGACTAATGGTGGTTCACATTTTATTCGTGGTGCTTTCTGAAAAATGCTTGCTAAATATGATGTTAACCATATAATTGCATCACCTTATCATCCTCAATCTAGTGGTCAAGTTGAACTTAGCAATAGATAAATAAAATTAATATTGCAAAAAACTGTTAATAGGTCCCGAAAGAATTGGTCTAAGAAATTGGATGGTGCACTTTGGGCCTACCGAATAGCATATAAAAATCCTATGGGTATGTCTCCTTATAAAATGGTTTATGGAAAAGATTGCACTACAAAAAAAGACACATCAGTGACATTTTGGGCCAAACGAAAAAAATTCTATCGTACTTATGACACTTCTATGACGATAATTGTGACAAAACCCGGTATCATCATAGATGTCGTGGGGTCCTACTTCTATGACAAAAAATCGTGACAGAAACTGGGTTTTTCGTCCTGGGCAGGCCGGAGACGCTGCTGCATGACATTCTTTGGGCCGTCCATGATGGAAAAAACCATGGAAGAAGCGAGGGCGTGGAAAATATCGGGGAGTTACCGGTTACGGTGGGTGGCCGGGGGCCGAGCGTTGCGCGTTTCTCTCATACGTACACGCGTGTGTGTGCAAGGCGTTGCGCTCTAACTGAACCCGAGCGAGGCGTTGGGCTCTAACTGAACCCGAGCGATTGCACTACAGGCTATGCATTACTGAACCCGAGCGATCGATCGATCCCTTGGTGTTAACTGAACCCGAGTGATTCCTTCGCTACTGTCGCTAACTGAAGCTGATCGATGCTGCCTCTGGATGAATAGTGAGTGTTGTTGGGGGGTTTGGATGAATAGGAACCCGTGGTAGTAAAGGTTGTTACCGCTGGATGAACAGGACCCCGATCGATGGAGCCGGTTGGGGGTGGATGAACAGGACCCCGTGGAGGGCTGGATAAACAGGACCCCATGGAGGGCTGGTTGAACAGTAGCCGGTGGAGGGTTGGATGAACAATAGCCCGTGGAGGGGTGGTTGAGCAGGACCCCGTGGAGAGGGCTGGTTGAACAATAGACGGTGGAGGAGCGCGCGGTGGAGGCTGGATGAACAGGAGCCCGTGGATGAACAATCACAGGTGGAGGCTGGAGGAGGTCGACGGTGGATGAACAGTAGCCCGTGGAGGAAGTTGACGGTGGAGATGAACAGTATCCCGTGGAGTCCCATTTTGCGGTACGCCACACCCCTCCCGACGAAAATGACCCCCGTTTCGACCGTAGCGCTCCAACACAAGTCCGTTTCCTCCGTTTTGCGGTATGCCACACCCCTCCCGATCAACAAGACCCCATTTCCACCGCAGGAGGTCCGTTTCCTCTGTTTTGCGGTACGCCAGACCCCTCCCAATGAACAAGATCCTGTTTTGACCGTGGCCGGTCGAACACAAGGTCGTTTCCTCCGTTATGCGGTACGCCAGGCCTCCTTTCCATCGATTGTTCCGTCCAAGCCGGTTGGCTCCCGATGAACACGACGACGCATTCCGTTCTGACCCAGCCAGTTGCCTCCCCATGATCATGATGATGGCGCAACTTCTCCGTTCTGACCCAGCCATGTACACGAGCCCTGGCCGTACGTATGCGCGAGTGGGCGTTCGAGACCCCTCCCGTATGTATGTATGTGGCCGTATTTTTTGGCGTGTGGCTGTATGTACGTGTACATGGTTTAGACAGGACAACCTGAACTGCTACGTGGGGGGATCTACCATGACATGTGACACTACCTACTCGGCCACGGTTCATACTTGTAGAGAGACCAATCGACCAGTATGTACGTACACGTTCCGACAAGACAGACAACGGTACGTACGCTTCGACCGGGTGAGTCCCAGCTGTCAGGGAGGATAAGGACGCACTTCGTTGTGTGCGAAGATATAGCTGCTGGGTCCCAGCTGTTAGGGGGTGTCGGTGTCAAAACCGACGGATCTCGGGTAGGGGGTCCCGAACTGTGCGTCTAGGACGGATGGTAACAAGAGGCAAGGGACACGAAGTTTTACCCAGGTTCGGGCCCTCTTGATGGAGGTAAAACCCTACGTCCTACTTGATTAATATTGATGATATGGGTAGTACAAGAGTAGATCTACCACGATATCGGAGAGGCTAAACCCTAGAAGCTAGCCTATGGTATGATTGTTGTTCTGTATGTTGTCCTCCGGACTAAAACCCTCCGGTTTATATAGACACCGGAGAGGGTTAGGGTTACACAAAGTCGGTTACAATGGTAGGAGATCTACATATCCGTATCGCCAAGCTTGCCTTCCTCGCCAAGGAAAGTCCCTTCCGGACACGGGACGAAGTCTTCAACCTTGTATCTTCATAGTCCAGGAGTCCGGCTAAAGGTATAGTCCGGCCATCCAGACACCCCGTAATCCAAGACTCCCTCAGTAGCCCCTGAACCAGGCTTTAATGACGACGAGTCCGACGCGCAGATTGTCTTCGGCATTGCAAGGCGGGTTCCTCCTCCAAGTACTTCATAGAAGATTTTGAACACAAAGATAGTGTCCGGCTCTACAAAATAAGTTTGCATGTATCGCCATAGAGAGAATAATATTTACACAAATCTAATCTGCTAACGTATTCCGTAGTGTGTCATCGCACCATGACCAAGCCTTTATTCGAATCATTTTATTGTCCCACCTCAGCGCGTCATGCGAGGCGGTTTCCTTGGCACGTCTTGTTAAAGCAGAGATCGTGTCCCCTTATTCTGGGATTCTCATCAATACGAGCGTGGGTAACCCAACCGCTTCTAGGACTCCTAGACTATAGGCAAGTCCAAACGGCCATGGAGAGGACGCCTGATATTCACCCTCTTTATAAAGGGACAAGGCTTTTATTTTTCCCTCCCATGCTCAATCGAATCCTTCCCCCACCTCAAGCTCAAACACCCAAAGTTCAGGTCAGGTGCTCCGAACCTTCAATCATGTCCGGATCTAGCCTTCAAGGCCGATGGGTGCCTTCCTCCATCACGGAAGAAGACATCAAAAAGTTGAGGGAGGCCAGATATCTGACTGCCGAGGTTTTGCATCGGCTGCCTGCCCAAGGGCAGGCCATCCCCTTCCCCGAACCCAACGAGAACGTCGTGTTTGTCTCCCACTTCCTCTGAGGTCTAGGCCTTGCTCTGGATCCTTTCGTGAGGGGTTTGATGTTTTATTATGGGCTAGATTTCCATGATCTAGCTCCAGACTCCTTTCTTCATATCACGACATTTATTGTCGTGTGTGAGGCCTTCCTCCGGGTTACCCCTCACTTTGGCCTGTGGCTCAAGACCTTTGAAGTAAAGCCGAAGATTATCGAGGGGCAACATGCAACGTGTGGGGGTGCCTCAATATGCAAGATGACAGGAGCTCCATGGCCCAAAGGTTCCATTCCAGAGGTGTCTGAATTGTGGCAACATGAGTGGTTCTACATCACGGCTCCTAGAAGTGCCAAGTGGGCGGCCGCCCCAGTTTTCCGCTCGGGCCCTCCACCACAACTGATGTCATGGATCAGCAGAGGTCTGAGCTGGGGTCCAGCCAAGGACGTGCCTATACTGCAAAGCCGCATTCGAGATCTCTTCAATGGAGATTTTAGTTTGGTTGCGATAATACAAGTTATGCTGGTTTGTCAAGTCCAGCCTTGCAAACGCCGGCCCCTTCGCTTGTGGGAGTTCAATCCCGAGGGACCGCGTGTCATTCAAAATTTCCTCGGCCTGACGCACGAGGAGATGTACAAGTCATTCTTCGGACCTCAGGTAGAGTGTCCGGAAATCACCGAGGACGCGGGCCTGAGCAGTAACTGTGCCGCCGAACAGGTAAGGAATCTTCTGGCCAAACATACTATCTCTCATTTGTTACGAAGTTATTTCTGAGAGTTCGCTTTTTGACCAGGACTGGCTAACAAAGGCGAAGTTGATTCGGTGTTCGGCCCCCCTCCCTGAGGGTTTGGACAATCCGGTATTGGAAAAGATGCTCCAGGTCGCACCTTGCTCGGAGCCCTTGAAGGAAGATACTGGGGAGGATAATACGGGCGGACGCGGGCCCCCAACGCTGCCCATTCTAACCGAGGGAGCGAGTGTCTCCATGAAGGAAGACGATCGGAGGAGGAAAAGGACTGCGCCCAGGGATTCGGAAGCCGAAGCTTCCAAACGGGAGAAGAAGTCTCCCACAGAGGGTCCTACCTTGGGGGGTGCCTTTGCCGCACAAAGTCCGCGGGGGGATCAATTCTCCAGCGAGTCGTAAGTGACCCGAAATACTTTAATAGTATAGGTATGCCATCTTTTTCTTCTGAGAAAATAACCACCGCATATATCTTTGCAGTTCGGGCCTTAGCCCCTCTCAAATGAGCTCGTCTTCGGGGGATCTTCTTCCAGAGATGATGGAGAGCGAAACGCCTCCTCCGGACTCCTCCGCTCCGGAAGCGGGCGACCCTGAAGTGTCGTCGCGGAGGGCCTCTCCGAGTCCGGTGAGGCCAAAAGATAATCCCATTGACCCCCGAAGCTCCCAGTGTCCGGCTCCCAAAGAGAGCGGAAAAAGAGTCTGGCACCGTCTGGTGTGCGATCGGATGTTCTGAGGGAGTTGGTGGGGCGAGCGGCCATCTCAGATGAACACCGTGTGCTGATGAATACGGTGATGGAGAGAATTTCGTCCGCTGAAAGTGGATTGGATGAAGCTTTTATGAGTCTACTGACAGGCTTTGAGGTACGTAAAATAATGTATGATATTCCTGCACATGCTAGGTGTGCCCTGTGTAGATAGTAGCCCCTGAGACTCTGGTTGTCGTCGGAAACAACGACGAACAAAGGATCATATTCCTAGGTAATAACCATACTACCTCTATGTGCAGGTGATGGAAGCTCCGGTGGCTAGCCGGACTAGCGAGTTTGCCATTTAAAATGGCGGTTGGATGCGGCAGACGCCGACATCGAGCTTGTTAACAAAAGACTTGACGAGGCACAGGGTAAGTGTCATTATCTGGTAAACACCACATAGTAAGAGTAGCATGATGCCAGTATCTTTAATATGTTGTGACTGCAGATGGAGCTGCCACTGTTGAAGCCCTGCGGGCAGAACTTGCCCGAGCCAAGGAACAAGCGAGGTTTGGTAATGCGGCTGCTTTGAAGGCGGCTGAAGAGTTGAAAGTCGAGAGGGCCGCGCATGGCGAGAGCCGAGATAAGATGGCCAAGATGGCCATAGAATTAAAAGCCGCCGCCGACCGTTGCCGGGTTCTTGAAAAGGAAAACCTAGCGAAGGCATCGGACCTTGAGAAGGCTGCTGCGACGAGAAAAGACATCCGCTCTGCTATGAGGGCGAAGAAGGAGGAGCTGCGGGAAGCCAGGGATATTGTAGCTGGGGAATCCTTTATGTTGCGGAGGAAGTTCGGAGATCCATGGTATGCCGCTCTGGATCGGCTGTGGAGTTCGGAGGATGTGTATATGGATTTGGCGGCGAGCGCTGCCGATGCAGCCAAGTACTTCCAGGGTCAGACGGACCGTGAAGTGGACCAGCTATTTTGGACACAATTCCATTCTCCCGAGCGTCCGCTTTCATTGACTGACCAATTAGCTGAATGGGCCGAAGTGAATAGGTTGTCCGGACTCGCCATGAGGTCTGTTGTGGATCAGCTATGGCCAGAAAGGCCAAAACCGAACAACTATTTCAGCTTGGTGCAGCAGTTCCTTGACGTGGTGCCGCGCATTAATGCGATGAAGAGGTCGGCGTGCATAGAGGGCTCACGGATGTCCTTTGCCCGTGTTAAAGCATACTGGGCGGAGATGGATGCTACCACTGTTGCAGCGCAGGATTCGGCCATAGGTCGAATGGCTGCTGAGCACTACTTTGAAGAAGTTCTTGAGGGTGCTCGTTTGATAGAGACCCAGTGCTCAAAAAATAGTATGTTTGAGTGATATGTAATCTCATTGTAAGCGAAATGCTTTTATAAATTTTTATAAGGCTATTTTTATACTTTTGCCTGAAAGTAATATGATGCCTCCTGGGCAGTCGTTTATGTATACATGTGTATAACCTGAAAGATTGCAGCCGTCGGCTTCAACCCCCACGCATATAATGCGGAGGTGCTCGCAAAAAACACACGTTCACACTTAACCCAACGTCTTGGTCCTATTAAGGAGGTGATAGCGGAGCGAGCGGGGCAACCGGACTATAATGCTTTAGCACTTTCACTTAGCCATAGGAGTTTGACAGTGGGGCTACTAGATAGCCCCTGGTGGCTCCGCACTCTCCCGATCACGGGGTGCGTACATGCCTGGCCGGAAAACGGTGCTTTGTTAAGGCGGAGGAATTCTAACATTCCAACAGGTCATCGAGTGGTTGACCAGTCTCACGCTATATCATGACAGTCAGTTTTCGGCTTTCTCTACTGAGGTGCTCGTCCGGATGAACCAGGGCACAATCGCAGTAGTTCTCCTGGTGCTACCTTAGCCGGTAAAGCGGAATGTAAGGCACCAAAACACAGGAGCCGGGCAAACCCAACATTTGATCAAAGACAATGATTCGGAGCTGATGCATATAGGGCCAAACTCGCGATGCCGAACACTCCCTAAGGTATTCAGTCTTTGTGGTATAAACCGGGCCTAAATAATGGCCTTTGTAATAAGCCCCTTGTGTCCAGGTACGTGCATTGTTCTGGCATGGCCACATGCCAAGACGTCAGCATCCTTCTCAACGGTGGATATGTATCAACAAGAGACAATAAAAAAGGTTTACGCAGGGTCTTAATCTAAAAAGAATCCTTGGAGCGGGTCCCTGCTGCACGTCTGCGCCTGTATCTCCGTTGTGCCATATCCTGGACGAGTGTAGCACGATGATCGTTTGTAAAAGAGAGGAATTTAGGTGAAAAGGTTGTCGTGCGAAAAGATAGTTTTTAAAGAAACCATGTATAATTCAAGATGAGAAGAAATTGCCACTTGTCTACGCGTGTTGAGCCCCTTGTATTGACAAATAGGGGTGTGACCATTTATTCGGTATAAATAGCGGCGCCGGACTTGATTAGTTGTGTCTAAGGTCTTGACGACCTATTGGATGCTTTCGCTGGTCCGGGCGCCTTTAGTGTGCGGCTGCCAAGGCAGCTGCACTCTCTTCGGCGCGCAGAGATCGCTTGATATTTCCTTTCACTGAAATGATGCCACGTGGACCGGGCATCTTGAGTGTGAGGGAGGCGTAGTGTGGTATTTCTTTAAAGCGAGCGAAAGCTTCGCGTCCGAGCAGTGCTTGATAGCCACTTTGGAACGGAGCGATGTGGAAGGTTAAATGCTCGCGACGGAAGTTATTAGGGGAGCCGAATATAACTTGTAGTTGGAGGGAGCCCGTACAACAAGCCCCTGGGCCTGGCGTTACTCCTTTGAAGGTAGTATTGCTATGGCGAATTTTTATTGGGTCTAACCCCATCCCGCGGATTGTATCCTGATATATTAGGTTTAGATTGCTGCCACCGTCCATCAAGACTCGTGTGAAGTGATATCCGCCAATTACTGGGTCTAATACCAGGGCAGCCCATCCTGCACGTCGGATACTTGCTGAGTAATCGCGATGGTCGAAAGTGATCGGTTGAGACGACCAGTGGCAGGACTTCGCAGTGACAGGCACTTGGGTATATTTTCCTGGGACTGCCGCGTTGTTTTTTTCCTTGATCACGTGTAGCACGTTTACTGTTTTGACTTCTGGTGGAAATTTCTTTTGTTCCCCAGTGTCTTGCTTGGGAGGCTCGTCCTCGTCTTCACTTGGTGTATCCTCCCCCTTGTGTACGGTGTTGATTTTGCCGGACTGCTTGAAGACCCAACATTCTCTGTGGGTATGATTAGTAGGTTTACCAGGGGTACTATGGATCTGACATACTTGGTCCAGAATTTTGTTGAGGCTGGACAGTTCATCCCTGGTGCCTTTAGAGGGCGGCTTTTGACCTGGCCGAGAGCTTTTGAATCCGGCGTTTACTGCCGTGCACTTCGTGCTGTCTTCTTTATTCCGGCGTTTGTTATTGCTATTGCACCGTGATTTCCCGTTTCCATCTCTAACTTTAGATGTACTGGGGTCGCTGGTGCTGCATCTGGCTAGCCAGCTGTCCTCACCCGCGCAAAAGCGGGTCCCGAGGCTTGTTAATGCGGCCATCGTTCTCGGCTTATTTTGGCCGAGGTGTCCGGCGAGCCATTCGTCACGGACGCTATGCTTAAAAGCTGCCAAGGCTTCGGCGTCCGGACAGTCGACAATCTGGTTCTTTTTAGTAAGAAACCTGTTCCAAAGCTTTCGGGCTGACTCTCCGGGCTGTTGAGTTATATGACTCAAATCGTCCGCATCCGGAGGTCGGACATAAGTCCCTTGAAAATTTGCCCGAAAGGCGTCTTCGAGCTCTTCCCAACTTCCAATGGAGCTTTCGGGGAGGCCTTTAAGCCAGTGACGAGCTGGCCCTTTGAGCTTGAGGGGTAAGTACATGATGGCATGGAGATCATCTCCTCGAGCCATATGGATATGAAGGATGTAGTCCTCAATCCAGACCCCAGGGTCTGTTGTTCCGTCGTATGTCTCTATGTTTACGGGTTTGAATCCCTCTGGAAATTCATGGTCCAGCACCTCATCGGTGAAACATAGGGGGTGTGCGGCACCCCTGTAGCTGGGTGTACCGCGTTGTTCGGATGTTTGTTGTGTTGCATTGTATGCTAGTGCGCGCTTGCGTGGTCCATAGATGGATCTTGTTGCGCCGTCCTTTGGGTGCGAGCCCTCACATGGGTCGCGTGTTGTATTGTGAGTGGCATTGTATGCTGCTCTGTGTTGGTAGAGGGGTCGTCTATCCGGCCAGGTGGCTGCTTTGATATTTGGTTGTGGGGGTCTGAGGCCTCCTCATCAAATTCAGGTAGCAGCTTCCGCTTTGGGTAGCTCTTGGAGGGGCGATTGTCGCCGTACCTCGTTGCTGTGTTGAGTATTTTACTCCATCTGATTTGGAGTGTTTCTTGCGCAACCTTGAGCCTTTGCTTCTACTTTTTAAGACTCCTCGCGGTGGCAACAAGCCTTTTATGGGCATTCTGCTGCTCCGGATGCCTGTCCGTCGTTATGTCGTCCAGACCATTATCCTTGATAGAATTTGTTTGTTCGGTTTGATTATCCGGATTGCCGTTGTCCAGCAGCGGTTCGCCCTGCTCCAGCGCTGGGTCTGTGTGATCGTTATTTCTATCGAGGCGGGATTTGGGGCGGCGCTTGCGTCGCCGCTTTGACTGCTTCTCGAGGGAATAAGCCTTCGGTGCGTCCTTCCGCTCCTCGTCGTCATCTTTTGGTGCGTCCACCATGTATACGTCATATGACGAGGTGGCTTTCCAGGGCACAATAGGCACTGGTTCTTCATCGTCTCTTTCATCGGCGTCCATACCGTCGATGTCTTCGGAGCCGAAGTCGAGCATGTCGGTTAAATCGTCGATAGTGGCTACAAAGTGGGTGGTGGGTGGCCTTTGAATTTCTTCATCGTCCGTATCCTAACCTTGCTGACCGTAGTCCAGCCAGGGCTCTCCTGATAAAGAGAGAGACTTTAGTGTCTTCAGAATATCGCCAAAAGGCGAGTGCTGAAAGATGTCCATGGCAGTGAACTCCATGATCGGCGCCCAATCGGATTCGATCGGCAGGGGCGCGGAGGGTTCGGAGTCCGACTCCTTGGAGTCACGAGTCTCGCGGAGTGCGGGGCTAGTGTTCGGCTCGATCGCCGTTGGGATCGCAGCCCCCGAGGCGGCGTCCAACCACCCATCCTCGATCGATGCAGTTGGCTCCGAATTAAGGGTCAAAGCCGATGCGGGTGCGGCTTCCAGGGCACTGTTCGGCGGCAGAGCTAGATCATGCTCGCCGTGACAGTGCGGCGCGCTCGGCAGTGGCTCGAATCCGTCGAAGATCAAGTCCCCGCGGATGTCATCCGTGTAGTTTAAACTTCCAAATCTGACCTGACGACCAGGGGCATAGCTTTCGATCTGCTCCAGATGGCCAAGTGAATTGGCCCGCAGTGCGAAGCCGCCGAAGATGAAGATCTGTCCGGGGAGGAAGGTCTCTCCCTGGACTGCATCGCCATTGATGATCGTAGGAGCCATCAAGCCTAACGGCGATGACACAGAGGAACTCTCAATGAAAGCACCAATGTCGGTGTCAAAACCGACGGATCTCGGGTAGGGGGTCCCGAACTGTGCATCTAGGCCGGATGGTAACAGGAGGCAAGGGACACGAAGTTTTACCCAGGTTCGGGCCCTCTTGATGGAGGTAAAACCCTATGTCCTGCTTGATTAATATTGATGATATGGGCAGTACAAGAGTAGATCTACCATGAGATCGGAGAGGCTAAACCCTAGAAGCTAGCCTATGGTATGATTGTTGTTCTATATGTTGTCCTACGGACTAAGACCCTCCGGTTTATATAGACACTAGAGAGGGTTAGGGTTACACAAAGTTGGTTACAATGGTAGGAGATCTACATATCCGTATCGCCGAGCTTGCCTTCCACGCCAAGGAAAGTCCCTTCCGGACACGGGACGAAGTATTCAACCTTGTATCTTCATAGTCCAGGAGTCCGGCTGAAGGTATAGTCCGGCCATCCAGACACCCCCTAATCCAGGACTCCCTCAGGGGGGTATTTTTTTGCCCGTAATAAGGACACACTTCCTTGCGTGCGAAGATCTAGCTAGTGGGTCCCAGCAATCAGGGGGAGAAAACATTATTTTTCAGGGTAAAAAGGATGCAGTTGCATGCATGCGTCCATGGGTGTGGTGCGTCCCCACTGTCAGCCTCTCACGTATAGTCATCTTCCGATGACTGTCGGTTGTTGACCATGTTGACCACACCGTGCCGAGCACACCAAGGCCGGTGGACGACGTCGAGGCCCCGGACTGGAATGACCCGGAGATGGGGAAGACGCGGCAGTGGAGTCGCAGATGGAGAGGAGTGGGAAACTTGATTGGTCCGGGTGCACGGCAACACTGCCGCCCACGGGAGACTGGAGCAACAATAGAGGTTGAAGAAGGAGCACGGCTGTTGGATTAACATCCACCGGTCCATCTGCTAGAACCATTTGTTGATTAAGTTGACAAAGCCCTACGTACATGTCTGCTTAGTAGGCCCACAAGTCAGCCACCAAATCTGTCGGGTCCTAGCTGTCATCGGGAGGAATGTTTTTTTTGCATAACAAGGAGGCACTTCCTTCCATGTGAAGATACAGCCGGTGGGTCCCAGCTGTCAGGGGGAGGAAACAACTTAATAAGGAGGAACTTTCCTTGCGTGCGACCATGGACCTAGACTAGAACGACCCGAAGATGGGGAAGACGCGACAGTGGAGTCGCAGACAGAGAGGAGTAGGAAACTTGACTGGTCGGGTGCGGGGTGGGCCTACACTCGACAGAGAATAATAGGAAGTGCGGAGTGGAGGGATGGCCTAGCCATCGGCGGGGTAGCATTTTGCTGAGGTGCGCAAAACAGCACCGCTGGATGCCGAAGGCTGGAGCAGGCGATCCCGGCAGTGCTGGGGGAAGAAGACGAGAGATTGAAGAAGAATGTCGGCCGTTGGATGTAAATCCAACGCCTTGCTTAGGCTTCGACCTAGTAGCCACATGTTAGCCAGTCCATTTGTTTTTAGTCCATTTGATGGGCTGGGTGAAACAATGATGTAGCATCTATGCAGCCCGTTTATATATATATATATGATAGAATTTAAAGCCCATTTGCATTTTTCTTGAAATCCGCGGACTTTCTGGGCTGGGTGAAAATATCATGTTGGGTTGGACGGAGAAATGTTATAAAAACATAAACACATGATTGCACATCTATTACTGTATTGGTCAATAAAATCTTTGCAAGCTTATGTACGCAATCACTAGGAGTTAACTTGCCAAGTTATATATAAACAATTATTATTATTATTATTTTGTAAGAACTTTCAATTTACGAAATAAAATATCATTTTAATTTGATGAGTTAATAGGACGTGGGTATTATTATTTTTTAGGCTAGACGTGGGATAGTTGAGTTGGTTCTAGGGAAAAGTACTGGGAGCAAACTTAGTTTACATCAAAAAAGAAAGTGGGAGAAAATTCAGATATAGGATTTATGAAAACAAAAAATAAAGGAAGTGGGAAGGTCTATAAAATGGTTGGATGAACGACAGATTTAACGTAACCTTATGTTGTTTCTATTATATATATGTAATAAAATAAGATATAAATATAGGTTCAATTTTGCATTCTTATAGAAAACATAGGTTCAGTTTTGCATTCTTATAGAAAAATAGAACTAAGCTGTGCGTCGTCTTGAAAAAACAAACATAACATGGGCTGCTGATGTTATAGACAAGCTAGGTTGGGAGGCCTAGAGGCCGCTTGATACCTGTTGGATCCAAAAAATGTTGAAACATGTCGTGGGCTGCCCATGTTAAACAACAAAACCTAGGCCATGGACCTGGTGGGCCCGGGATTGTCAGCCTCTCGATGAATAATTGTCTCCCGATTCCTCTTGTTTTGCTGACCATGTTGGGAACGACAGACGGCGGCGCCGCGGCGAGAGCACCAAGGCAGAGGATGGCGTTGAGACCTCGGACCGAACGAACCGGAGCGGGGGAAGACGCAGGCGGAGGGTAGTACGAGCGTTGACTTGTTTGGGTGCAGGGTGGGCCGGTGGAGCTTCCGCTGCCGGACAATGTGTGGGAGTAGAGGGATGGCCTGGCCAATGCCATAGGCTATGATGACCAGCCGCTGTATAGGAAGAGGACAAATGATTGAACAAAATAAAGAAATACAAATGGATAGGTGGTTGGTCCCATATGTCTATGTATGAGACCTGCTGGGTCCACCTGAGAAGGGGAATATGTTGGGAGGAAGGAGATTCAAAGCACGGCAGCCGAGTGAACTAGTTTTTTTTAAACGGATGAGTGAACTAGTTACATATATAAGAAAATAGCCACTAAAAAAGCAAACAGGTTAATGGGTTCTTAAAAGAAATATTTCAGACAAAACAGATAATTACGACACATGGGCTAATGCATGAAACACTTAGATGATTAAGGTGCTTATAAACAGATAACGTACAACATCTAGACCATCCTGGCATGCTTGATCATGACACTGCCACTATCCATGTACTCGTTGGTTACGGGAAGCAGACACGCCCTCATGTCCAACATCCACATGTACATGTCGTAGCATGTGTATGCGTCCTTGGCCGCGTAGGTTATGTAGGCTAGATTCAGAGGTACTTCCCACATGTTCAGGTCCTTTGGTATCATTGTCTTCTTTCATGTTGGCGTATTAGGGGTCGATGATGGTCTCAGCGAGGTCAACCATGGAGTCCTTCTCCTACCCGTTGCGGATGATCTTGTATTGCATCGACAAGCTTGTTTCACCATATTGCCGAATCGTCGCGTTCTTCCTTGTCTCCACCGTAGCGAAGGTGCAGTCGGCGCTACCGATGAAACAGGCGAATGCTCCAGAACCTTTGATGGCCCTACAGCAGTGGTAGACAAGAACATTATCCCGCACACATACCTGGGTGATGGTGATCCGCTGGTCCCTATCAGGAGACAATGGATGGGCATAAGGTCTAGTCCTGCGACCTTGTGCTTTCTCGTCCTGTAGGTACTGCTTGAACTCGGTGAGGCAGAGCTTCATCGAGTCCGGATCGTTGGTGTACATCACATTCAACTTGGTGCAGCCATAGGACTCAACGGCGAACTTAAAGGGGAACTCCTTGTTGAAGTCCATATCTAGAAGGCTCACCCCTCGGATCGCCATTGGAGTCTCTTCAAGTGAACGAGTGGGTAGGCGGCGGCAGCAGTTTGTTTTTCAGCTCTTGGGGAACTGGATTCAACAGTAATCTGAGTGTATACAGGCGACAACAGTTACTACCCCTCCCTCACCCGCTGCACGCCCGGCAAAAGATGCACCCTTGGCGCATTCAAACACCTCCATTAAGAAACCTACTCCGGCCACACGTCGGTTCATGAGCGGGTCTGTATTGGTACTGTAATAACAAGAGTTAGTGGTAACTTTACTTAAATTTAATTAGCTTTAATAGAAATTTATACTTAAAATAAGCAATGCATTGGCTCATTCTATCAGTACCACATGATCAACATGCACAACAATTAGAATTATAATTGTCAAGACACACACGATCAACACATTTGTCGCACTTTCATACAGATAATACTACCAAGTTTGAACTGTTTGTTATGGTTGTTATCCTCTGCATCATCATGCCATGTTTCCCAGCTTGCATGATTTAGAACCAACAAATAAGATCCAAATAATAAGTGCAACAAAGATGCCTACACATCTCATTGATTCCCAACTTGCAAGATTCAGAACCAACAAATAAGATTCGAATAATAAGTACAACAAAGATGCCTACACATCTCATTGATTCCCAGCTTGCAAGATTTAGAACCAACCCATTAGAGCCTTTTGATAAAGTGAATATCGGGATTAAATTCATCTTGGCTAGCTGTTTCATACAATCGAAGAACTTGGCGAATGCTCTTGACCATCACAACATCTGTAGTTGAGTATTCCTGTTTGCACAACACAAATAAGAAGGGCATGATTACTATAATAATGGCACTCCTTGAACTCAACCTCCAGCTCCACTCGGATGAGGCCTGCCTGGAGTTCCATGATTCAATTCATGCGCCTTTTTCTGCAGTTCACCTGAAATGAAGCAAAGATTGGATCATTCAGCTAGCAAGAAGTACTTGCTCTCGTGAGCTGGCAGGTTCTTCTTTAGTAGTTGCACTAAAATTGAGGTACATTAAGGTTGGCTGTCTGGCTCATGTAAGGTGCAACTATAATTTACTTATCCTTTTGTGCAATTCCACTGAAATAAAGTGCCATTGTGGTGAAAGTGACGACTCATCTTGCAAAGGCTAATCAAATGTTGCACAAGATTACCAGCAGAATTTGATGGAGATTTTGGAAACTCCAATCACCATTTTGTGCAGTTTCACCAAAATTGAGAGATGTTGCCCACGTGACATTTAGTTGAACTGCACAAGACACTCATTCCAAAAAAAGTGTTTTGTGCAGTTGACCAAAAGGTCACAATAGCAACAAGGTGAAATGGATATCCCTATCTGCACAACAAGATAGAAAGTAAACATTTGCTGTTCAATAAGAATATACGAAACATACATGAAATGAAAATAAGCATCTTAATTATGTTCATGGCAATCATGCAAGGACAGTAGAAGTTTTAAAACGTCAGCAATGCTTCATGTTACCGGAAGCATTACGATCAACAATGACATTTGTCAAATATGGGATTACTTTAATGGTGGCATTTCTTGTTTACCAGATACAGTAAATCAATAGCACCTAAAGAGCTGGTTTAAGGGCATGGGACCATGGGGACACCAGGACACTTAGAAGCACAAAAGGAGCAACTTACTTATCATACTGGGGAAAACAACAGGCGTACCATTTGTAACACAGTTTAATTGCATCATATCACTGGAGGCATTAGATTAACAATAACACTGGTTAGACATGTCCTTAAGGTAACAGTGTGATTGCTTCATTTTACATGCGCCCTTACATTAACAACAACAAAAGGTTGGTGTAAGGACATGCGACAGTGGACGCATCAACACAATGTACCTACAAGGAGGCATAAAGTGGTGATGCCGAGTTTTTTCATGCTCCGTGAGGGCAGCAAATCTAATCCTGGAGACCTTTTACTATGTGAGGGTAGCAAATCTAATCCTGGAGACCTTTTACTATGTGAGGGTAGCAAATCTAATCTTGGAGACCTTTTACTATGTGAGGGCAGCAAATCTAATCTTGAAGACCTTTTACTATGTGAGGGCAGCAATTCTAATCCTGGAGACCTTTTACTATGTGAGGGAAACAAATCTAATCCTGGACATACTTTGTTGACTTGTCCACTAGCCGCCACTTTCTATCCTTTTTCAACCAATAATAGATGTGTTCCTTATCTAGTTTGTACTGCGTTTTCCCATTATTTCCCTTTTCAACCAAGAGACCGGTTGGGTATCCAGTCTCTACTACTTTCACCATATTATTTCCTCTCTGAATCAAGTCCTATATTCATGCTACAACTTCCCCCTTTCTTCGTTATTTGAACCAAGTCCTAGATTCGAATGCATGAAGTAGCTTTACCTCTAATAATACTAAAATTTTAGGTGGCTTTGGAAGAGCTGATGGGAGTAGAAAAAGATGCACATGCAGACACGTGGGGAGCAGGGGTAGTAGAGCAAGGCCGCTTTCGAAGAACTTATACCCGAGGGTCGTCGGGATGTCGGCCGCGACAGGTCAGATCTACGCACTATACGGCAGGGAGGAAGAAGGGTCGGAGGACCTCCCGAGCCGGCGCTGTGTCGGAGAGAACGTCACGGGCAGAGGATCCGGCCCCTCCGGCAGATGTGGGTTTCCTCCCTCGCCGACGATGACCGCGTGAACAATGCACCTAGTCCTCTACACACACCAACCGAAGGGATCCGGCCAGGTCTGTTACCAGCGGTGAGCACAGAGAAAATGTCGCTACCGCTGTCTTGTTTAGATCTACAGAGGATGAGAGAATGAAGAGAGCAACCCTAGTAAAGCAAGTGCTCAGGCCCCTGTGTACATATATAGTGGAGTGATTATCTTTTTCTCTCCACAACAAGCATTTCAATTTGTGTACGTGGCATTAAAGAAAATAAACTCTCTATTTAAGGTGACTAACTGTACAACTCCTACTTACTACTACTAGTAGTAGTATTGTTCACTTGTGCTCCCCAGTCGTCCATTCATTGAACAACCCCACAGGTGAATAAACATACAGTACTAGTATTTATATAGAACGAACAAGCTCGAACTATTTTCGTGTAGTTAAAAGTTGAGGGCGGGGCTTTTCCCGGGCAGTACGCTCGGCAGTTTTCGCATAGGCGGTTTGATAGAGAGGCGAGGAGGGTGAGGGAGTAGCGGATTCAACT